>NC_079212.1:69334436-69346936 GCF_029633865.1 Lampris incognitus | reverse complement strand
AGACTAGTTTAAAGTTATCTTCATTGAAAAGTACAGTGCTTTTTCTTCAAAAATATGGACATTTCAATGTGATCCCAAACTTTTGAACGGTAGTCTATATATATATACATATATACATATTGTGTGTGTGTATATGTGAATATGAATGCAAATGTGAGTGGCGAATGTAAACATGCGTGTATTAGTGTACGTCAATGTGTGTTTGTTCATGCAGCAGTGCATGTGTGTGTGTGTGTGTGTGTGTGTATGTTTGTGTGTGTGCTTGTATGTATGAGTGGTGTAACACACGGCCAGCTACATCACAGTCTGACAGGGCCTCTTCCATTTATAGCTGCCCCCTGAGTAACCAGGCCAGAAAAGGGAAGAGGACATGGGACAGACACCGTGTCACATTCTCACACACACCTGCTACACACACCCCGCGTATGCACAGTTATACAAACACATACTGCACATTCACACATACACATATATGCACACAAATAGCAACATATACACAAACAGATACACACCTGGAGCAGAATTACACGGGCATGCTTCCTGTGATTGTGATGGAAGTGATATTAGAAATGTACACAACTGTGTGTTTCTTCTCTGTGGAGTCACACCATGTGTATGCCAGCCACATGTACACAACTGTGTGTTACTTCTCTGTGGAGTCACACCGTGTGTATACAAGCCACATGTACACAACTGTGTGTTACTTCTCTGTGGAGTCACACCATGTGTATACCAGCCACATGTTGTCAAGTCAACTAACCTCATTATCATTTAAATTAATATGCAACTGGCTGTTCTGACTGTCCTGGAACCATCTCTCTCTCTCTCTGTCTGTCTGCTCTCTCCCCCTCCCTCCCTCTCTCTTTCTCTCTCTCTCTCTCTCTCTCCCTCTCTCTCTCTCTCTGTCAACCCTCTCTGTTCCCCCCTCTCTCTCTGTCTCTCTCTCTCTGTCTGCTCTCTCTCCCTCCCTCTCTCTCTCTTCCTCTCTTTCTCTCTCTGTCAACCCTCTCTCTTCCCCTCTCTCTCTCTATCTGTCTGCTCTCCCCCCGCTCTCTCTCTCTCTGTCTACTCTCTCTCCCTCCCTCTCTCTCTCTTCCTCTCTCTCTGTCAACCCTCTCTCTTCCCCTCTCTCTCTCTCTCTCTTTCTCTCCCTCTCTCTGTCTGCTCTCTCTCCCTCTCTCTCTCTCTCTCTCTCTGCATGCGGGAAGGTTGGGTACGTCGGCGTGAGTGAGGGCGTTGAATGAGCTTGAGCATGTTTTTTTTTTTTTGGATTAATTCACTTGTTCTCTACTGCTTTCACTTTTCTTTTTCTTTTTCTTTTCTTTTCTTCTCTACATGGTGAGGTGAGGGAAGTTTAATTTTACTTCGTCGTTGGTGCTTGGGAAGTGACTGGAGTAGTTGGCGGGAGGTTGGCGGTGTGCAATATGGCGTCCCTCCCCGGCGAGGGCTCGCCTCCCCTGTCTATCAGACACGGGGTTAGAGTGGTGGTGGACTCGCGGTACACTGTCGAACACGTTCTCCTGGCTGCAGGAGAACAGGTCGGCTATGAGAACATCACCTACGGCTCTCGGATGAACAAAGCCGTGGTGGCTTTTCTCCGAGAGGAGCGTTTAGTCCACCTGTTAGTGGAGAGGGGCCTGGTGCTAGACAGTTTGTTTGTAGCCGTCTCGCCATTGTTTGTGCCGTCAACACGTGTTACCGTGTCAGGCGTACCTCCGTTTATCCCGAACGAGCTCATTGAGAAAGAACTGGGTCGTTTCGAAAAGTTTGCTGGCGGGTTCAGAACAGTCCGTCTGGGTTGTGGCGACGCCAGACTGCAGCATGTTAATTCCCTGCGGAGACAGGCCTTCATGTATTCATATGACCCCTCAGAACATCTACAAGTGTCATTTAAGTTTAAATACGAACACGGCTTCTACACTTTGTACGCGAGTTCTGGCAGCATGAAGTGTTTTGAGTGAGGCGATGTCGGCCACAAACGCTCATCCTGCCCGCACAGGGAGCCCACAGCGGGCAGCAGTACAGGCGGCAGGAGACACCGTAACCGGTGATCCGCAACCTGGTACGGAAGGAAATGTAAGAACTGAGCAGGACAGCAATACTGTAAATGATGGTAATTTGAGTCGTACTGAAGCACAGGATGCGGATGTATGCAGAGACGAAGGACAGACAGAACCAGCGGGAGACAGTCACCCAGCCGAGGCTGAGAGTCAGGTTCCTGCAGATGAGTCACACTGTGAAAACGCTGGAAATGAAGATGAGGACATGTTAGAGGATGATGGCCTATCTCAGTTTGCTGATATTGTGTCGCAAGGTGATGAGCAGTCATACTCATTGAAAGAGATTAATGATTTCCTTGACGAAACCTATGGCAGACAGTCTGTGGATGTAACATATTTCTTCTCGGATGTGGACAGGTTTGTTAGTTCTGTTATGAAAATTAGAAAAACAGCTGGATATGAAGAGCTCAGTAAGCAGAAGAGGTTTCGTCTGAAGAAGATTCTGACGAAACTCAGGAAAGAAAAGCGAGGAAAGGTTTCTTTACATGTACAAAACTGAAATATATGTGATACACAAAAGGTGTTTTTTTCTCTCTCTTGGAAAGTTTTCACTGTCTTATCCTTCCTTTTCTCTCTTCTTTTAATGGACGGTTTGCGAGTAGGGAGTCTAAATATTAACGAAGGATGAGATAGAGTTAAGCGAGGTGTGGTAGCTGAGCTGATTAGAGCTAAGAACATAGCTGTGCTCTTCCTACAGGAAACACACAGCTCTGCAGACAACGAGATAGAGTGGGGAATGAGTTGGGCAGGCCAGGCTTTTTTTGAGCCATGGTACCAACTTTAGTGCAGGTGTAGCTGTTCTCTTCTCGTAGCGCCTCCTTTTGACAAATGTTTTGACATGTGAAGTGGAGCAGGGCAGGATTCAGGTAGTTCAGGCAACAATCCAAGAAATACCCTTTGTGTTTATAAATGTGTATGCTTATAATACAGGCACTGATCGCTTGAGATTGTTTAGCAAACTGAGGGATAAACTCAAACAATTTAATAGTGGCTCAATCATAGTGGTGGGAGGAGACTGGAATTGCACTACACACCCTACAGTTGACAGAAACTCAGAAGAGCCCCATCCACCGTCAGCTTCTTTTCTGTCCACTGTGGTTGCAGAAAACGACCTTACGGATGTTTGGAGGACACTTAATCCAACAGTTAGGCAGTACACATGGGTAAAACCTGCGGAGGGTAGTGTGAGGGCAGCCAGGTTGGACAGGATTTACCTCAATCAAACATACAGCAACAGGTTGATTAAGTCCACGATATCACCTGTGGGATTTTCAGATCACCATTTAGTAGCGGCAGATTTTTCTTTACAAGTTCAATTTCGACACTGTTCCCACTGGCACTTCGATGTGCGGCTAACGCAGGATAAAGCCTTCTGTCAGTTCTTCTCTGACTTCTGGAGTCATTGGAGGCTGAGGAAGAAGGATTTTGAGAGCTTATCTCGATGGTGGGAGGTAGGAAAAACACAAATTAGGATCTTCTGTCAGCAATACAAACAACACACTGGGTGTGGAGAAACTTTGTCTTTATGAATTAGAGAGAGAAATTAGGATATTAGAAGGCGAAGTAATTATTGGACATGATGGTGACAGCAGCACTTTGGAAAGTAGGAGGAAGGCTTTAGGTAGGTTTCTACATGAGAGAGCAAAGGGCGCTTTAATCAGGACCCGACTTGCCACCATCAAAGACATAGATGCTCCAACTTCTTTTTTCTTTAAACTCGAGAGGAAAATTAGAAAGAACAATGTGATGATGCACCTCAAACTTCCCAGTGGGGCAACAACAACTGATCCATCAGAGATGAGGAAGTTGGCCATAGACTTCTACAGCAGCCTGTTCAGTGCGGAGACCTGTGACTCTGGCTGTGTGGGGGAGATACTGGAGGGACTGCCTCAGCTGGGTGAAACACAGGTGACTTCGCTGGAGTCCCCCGTCTCCTTTGAAGAGATGTCTGCGGCGGTTCAGCAGCTCAGCTGTGGCAAAGCCTCTGGAGTTGATGGACTTCCTTCAGAGTTCTACAAGACGTTTTGGGTTCAAATTGGACGAGACTTACACGATGTTTTTAAAGAATGTTTGAACTCTGGAACTCTACCTTTGAGTTGTAGACGGGCTGTCCTGACACTGCTACCAAAAAAGGGAGATCTTGGTCTGCTAAAAAACTGGAGGCCAGTTTCATTGTTGTGTACTGACTATAAGATCATTGCAAAATGCTTTTCAAATAGACTCAAACAGTGTATGGACACGGTTGTACATTACAGCCAGACGTACTGGGGTCCTGACCGTACAATTAAGGATAATCTTTTTTTGATACGTGACATTATTGCCATATCTAAGCTCCAGGAGCTGGATGTTGGCCTGCTTTCCTTAGATCAAGAAAAGGCTTTTGAGAGGATAGATCATTGCTATCTGTTCAAAACACTTAAAGGTTTTGGTTTTGGGGATAAATTTGTTAACTGGATCAAGCTGTTGTATTCCGGAGCCAGTGTTCTGTTGAAGGTAGGAGGTGGACTCAGCCGACCTGTCTCTGTTAGGAGAGGTATCAGACAGGTTGTCCCTTATTAGTCCATGGGCCAGAGCCCAAAATTTCCTATTTCGGTACACTCAAGGGGGCAAAACTTACTTATAATTTTTGAAAGGATCCATGTCTGTAGATGATATTTTGGTATGATAACCATTCCTGAGTGGCAGCTGTATCACAGTTATCAGCTCATGAAGTTAACCACCCCCTAAAGTAAATTGCATTTTAGACGCTGGTGCATATCCTGGTTTAGCCTCATGGTCAGGACATTTTTCAATGTTCTATAATATTGTCTTTGGTATCATTTTAAAGGGGACCTTCTTAGCTTTCATTCAAGCCCTGTTGTGGATATTTCTCACAAATATAGAGGTCACTTGAGCTCTTCAACCCGTCAATAACACACATCTTTCTGCAATGTTCGCCTAAACTATATACTTTATTTTAGCCCTGTGGCATCTAGGAATATCAGGGACACAAAACACAAAAACTGGAATACTCACAGGACTGTAAAGATTCAGGAAATGTATAATATACCCATACTATTTCATTGTGTGAGGTGATTGTGAACCTTAAATTAGAAGGGCATTATTACTAAGAAACTAACTAGACCAAAGCCAGTTAGTCCATGGGTCAGACCAGATATCGATATCACCCAAGGTGACACAACTTCACTGGTGCCATTTTATTTGGTACACTAACAGAAGTAAAATAATATATGATAAACTTTCCAAATGAGCAGCTATTTCATTTTTCTTTCAGGAAACCTGTTTCTGTGCCTCTCACGATTGTGTATTTGCCCAGATTTTTACAAATATAGCATTTCAACACCCCTGGTACTGATTAGCCTAGCTTAAACTCTGGGACAGTTCTTAGTTGGCCAACAACCAAGGATAACCAGTACTGTGTACTTCCATTCATTGTGCTAAGCTAGGCTAACGTGCAGCCAGATAGCTTTCTACTAAACACATATAGAGGAAACTGGTATCTATCTTCTTGTCTCACTCTGGAGAAGATTGTAAGCTAATCTCCCATAATGTTAGCATGTTCTTTTAATGTATATGTTAATATGATTAGTTAAAGTGGCTACGAGGAACTTTCATCTTGTGTTGATTTTAGCGGCCTCATGTGAACAAAATACAGCTATTGCATAGCAACTAGGTAATGTATCTATTTGTGGCTATGTAAGATAAATAATGGTAATATGACGCTGGTGAAGCAAAGTAAACTTTGTTTTAGTAGTGTTCATACACCTAAGTTACATGTATTTGTTTGTATGTGGCAGGTGAAAACTGACTGAATATGGCCACTGGTGAACAAGCAAGTTTTTACCCAATACCAAAGCGCCCACGGGTGGAGTGCATTATCCACTGTTCTGATGATACAGATAAGCTGGTTTCACTACAAAGTGTCGACTCATGGAGAACTCTGCTCAGGGCAGCTCAGATACGAAATCATGCACCAGTTTTGAAACTGGCAAAAGACATTCCTGAGGGACAGATTCCAGCAATCTACTACCACAGAAAGTGTCGCAGTATCTTCACTATGAAGCAAATTCTCGATGGCCTCCTTGCAAAAGAAAAGAAAAGTTGTGTCTCTGCTGAAGAGAAACAATCTAAGAGAGTAGGTCGACATGCTCCAAGTACATCTTGGACTTATGATGCAGAGTGCATATTTTGTCAGAAAAACAGCAACTATTCCAAGAGACAGAATACGAGAGAAGTACTGGTGCAGTGTCGAGAACTGCGAGCTGATGCAAAGATCAGGAGTGCAGCCACAAAGAAAAGGGACAGCAGAATCCTTGCCATTGTGAGTAGAGACCTTGTAGCAGCTGAAGGGCACTACCACAGGTCATGCTATAGACTTTACACCAAAGAAGAGGTTTCCAAAGGAGAGGTTGCCAGCAATGAAGATGATGATGCTGCAGCCCAGTATGAAGCTGCTGTGAATAAGGCATACAATGAGCTGTTCCTCTTCATCAGGATGGAGCTTTCTGGCAATCCTCAAGTGATGACAATGACTGATCTCTCTTCTAGACTGGTAGCTTCAATGAACTCCCAAGGCATTTCCAAAGTCAAGGAATCAACCAAGAAGCACATAAGGCGAAACCTGGAGAGTGAGTTTGCTGGAGCCTTGCAGATATTCCCTGATGAGAAAGGAAAATTCCTCCTCTATCCCGATAACTTGTCCATGAGGGAACTTGCCAAAGAAAATCAGTCTCTCAAAAGGGAGCTGCAGACCCTGAAAAGTGTCAGTGCACAAGATGTTATAGCCAAAGCAGCCATCAAATTGAGAGCAGACATTAAAAGTCAAGATGTTCCTCAAACCTGGCCGCCTGAAGTCAAACCAGAAGCAGAATGTCCTACCATTCCAGAGTCGCTCATTATCTTCCTGTACTCTCTACTCACAGGCTCAAATGATCCTGATCATGCATCCCAGAGAGTGCAGTGCATTCTGCAGTCATTTGGCCATGACATACTATATGCAGTGACATGTGGAAATACCAAGCCTTCCAAGCACATTGTTCTGCATTCAGTGTCAAATCGTTGACAGGAAATGTAGAGTTGATAAACATCCTCAACCGACTTGGTCACAGTGTGTCCTATTCACAGATGGAAGAGATCAACACTGCCCTGTGTCTCCAGAAACTCTCATCACCAGGGAGTGGCATTGCCCTTCCAGCTAACATCCATCCTGGCATATTCACAACTTTAGCCTGGGACAATATCGACCGTCTTCAAGAAACTGTCAGTGGTGAGGGAACATCTCACAGAGTCAATGGGATTGCTGTGCAAGCAAAGCCAGTCAACCCACTTCCTGTCCAACCCATGCCCACTGTTCCCAAAACAAAGAAGAGAAGCATTGATGGACCCCCACCAATGTTACCAACTTACAATGCTGGACAACGGGTAGGGCCACCACAAAGCAAAAAGTCAGATGCCGATACTGCAGCCAATACTAAGCTTGCCAGAGAGAAGAACCTTCTTTGGGTCCTAGCACGCATGTCACAACAAGAAGAACAGTCAGTCAGCAGCTGGACAGGCTTCAACATCCTGACTCGAGGAGAGATGACGGTCATCCCCGACAATATAGGCTATCTGCCTACCATCAATGCTCCAGCGACACAAATGTCAACTGTCAACGAGGTGCTTAACCAGTCACTGAGCATCATGCAGTGCTTAGGCCTGAGGAAGATTGTCTGTGTCTTTGACCAAGCCCTGTATGCGAAGGCTGTCGAGATCACATGGAAACACCATGACAAGTTCCATGATATCATCGTTAGGCTTGGGGTATTCCACACCATCTGCACACTGCTGGCAATAATAGGAAAGCGTTTCCAAGATGCTGGACTCAAAGACCTCTGCATTGAGTCTGGCATGATTGCAGAAGGCTCAATTGCTGGTGTTATGGATGGCCGCAAGTACAACAGGGCAGTGCGACTACACAAGCTCCTGTATGAGGCTCTCATGCGACTGACCTTGAATGGTTTCCTGTCCTGGTTGGAAGAAACTCACAGGAATGACATGGTTCACCTGAATGAGACACTGAAGACCATTGACAGCCTTGGGAAAGAAGTCTCACAACATGCTTTGAAGGAGGTCCTCGAGAACAGCTCTTGTACACGCATCATGGATCGATTTGAAGTCTACCGTGAGTTCCTTAGAGGTGGAAACGGCAGCCTCTCGAACTTCTGGATGTCCTATTTGGACATGGTTGAAATCTTGTTGGGGCTCATCCGAGCATCCAGAGAGGGAGACTGGATGCTACACTTGGCTAGCATTCGAGCAATGATCCCATGGTGCTTTGCTTATGACAGGATGAATTATGCACGCTACCTCCCCCACTACTACGCCCAGATGTCTGAGCTGCCCATCACACACCCAGATGTGTACACAGAATTCATGGAAGGAGGCTTCTCAGTCCAACTGGGCTCCACCAATCCCTTTGGCCGAATCCCTGTTGACCAAGCTATAGAAGAAACGGTGAACAAAGACACCCAAACAGCTGGAGGGACAAAGGGATTCAGCTTGAAGCCAGGAGCTGTGACCAAATATTATCTCACAGCTGAGTATAGAAGCATGTACCTCAGACAGCTGAGAGACCTGACAGGTCAAGGCAGGTGCAAATGGTCTCATCCAGATCTACAGAGTCCAAGGATCAAGAGAGATGAAGCAGATGTCCAGTCTCTCATGGACCTTATGGAGAATAACTGGCTCAATCCTATGTCCCCTGATGAGATTGATTTGGTTAGCCTCTCCACTGGCAACATGGCTCCACCTGATGTGACCATAGATCTCTCGAGAGCTCTTGAGAAAGGAGAAGAGGCCTACCAAGCATTCCAGCAAACAAGGTTAGATGCAGACCCACCACCTGTGAAATTCCACGACAAGATGACCAAGCAAAGTCTGAAAACATTCTCCAATGTCAGCACAAAACAAGCTCATGGAAAGAAAGCACAGGATGTGGTTCTGAAGGCAGATAGAAACCTTTTCAGTCACATGATCCTGGTGGCTGAAAGCAGGAAGGTGAATCTGAAGGATGTCCTTGCCTACCCATTGGGCCCACTACCATGGGCACTGGCAAATGCTGATGGGTCCTTAAGAAAAACAAACAAGGCTGCACTTGCCAGAGAGCTTGAAAAGAATGTATCTCCTGCAGAAGACATCCCAATCCCATCTACTTCCATCATTGATGGGATGAGCCTGGTCCAAAAAATGAATGGCAACAACAAAACCTTTGCACAGGTGGCAGAGTCAGCCTTGACCCAGGTCCTCCATGAGGGAGCACAGAGTGGGAGGATTGATGTTGTTTTTGATGTCTATCACCAGACTTCGATCAAAGATGCTGAACGACTGAACCGGGGTGGAGACATCACTCTCCAGTACAAGAATCTTGCAGGGGGACACCACGTCCAGCAGTGGAGAACATTTCTGTGCAGTTCCTCCAACAAGACCAGTCTCATCAAGTTTCTGGTGGAAGAGTGGAAACTCCCACGATACAGAGCTATGCTGCATGGCAAGGTGTTGTACATGACCTGTGAGGAAACCTGCTACAAGTTGACAGAAGATGGGTGTGAGGAAGCAGCAGAACTGCACTCCACACATGAAGAAGCTGACACCCGTCTGCTCCTGCATGCATTGCATGCAGCAAATGCGGGCTCAAAGTCAGTTATCATCACAGCTGAGGACACTGATGTCATGGTGCTTTGTCTTGGCTTCCAGAAGGACATCACCTGTCCCATCTACCAGAAGTGTGGGACTCAGAACCGCACACGGTTTGTCGACATCACCAAACTGGCAAGTTCACTTGGAGACAGCATCTGTGACAGCCTAATTGGCCTACAGGCCTTCACAGGCTGTGACACTGTCAGTGCATTCACTGGTCGAGGGAAGCTGAATGCCCTGAAGATAGTGAGAAAGCACACTTCCTGCCAAGAGACTTTTAGTCAACTGGGACAGACATGGAATGTGAGTGATGAGCTGTTCCAGAAAATTGAACAAACTGCGTTACCAGCTCCTCTGCACCAAAAGGGGAGAGGTTGAGTCCAGCCAGCTGCCACCATGTAGAGACTGTCTCTTTATGCATGTTCAACGAGCCAACTATCAGGCAGCAATATGGAAGTGCTGTCTGCAGGCTAACCCTGTGGTGCCAAGCCCTACTGAGTATGGATGGACAGACGATGAAGGCAAGCTGGCCATTTACTGGATGCGCTCCCCACCTGCACCAGATGTGGTCTTGGAAATGCTAACATGCAAGTGTGTGCATTCATGCAAAATGCCAAGCTGCATGTGCCTGTCAAATGGACTTCCATGCACAGACATGTGCAGGTTACAGACCTGCAGTAACCAAAAACAGCAGGATGGTCCAGAACTGGACTTTGAACTTGGGGAGTCAGATGATGAGAGAAACGAGCAGTTTGATGAATGACAGTGTGATGATTCTGATGGTATTACTGTGGTAGTAGTCTATTGATGCACAGGATGTTGATTCTGGACTTGGTTACCCAGAGCTTGATAACAATAATGTAACCATATTCACATATACCCATTACCCTACCCATTACCATTACATATACCCACTAATGATATGGGATTACATGTATCATTGACTAAGCATATGTAAATGTCAATGTTGTTTAAAATATTAAAATAGTTCATTACCTCACTATGGTATTCCTTTTTATCATGTATTTTGATTGTGTATTTAAACAAATGTATAGAGACCAGTTTGTGACCTAACTGGCTTTGGTCTAGTTCTCATTTAAGGTTCACAATCACCTCACACAATGAAATAGTATGGGTATATTATACATTTCCTGAATCTTTACAGTCCTGTGAGTATTCCAGTTTTTGTGTTTTGTGTCCCTGATATTCCTAGATGCCACAGGGCTAAAATAAAGTATATAGTTTAGGCGAACATTGCAGAAAGATGTGTGTTATTGACGGGTTGAAGAGCTCAAGTGACCTCTATATTTGTGAGAAATATCCACAACAAGGCTTGAATGAAAGCTAAGAAGGTCCCCTTTAAAATGATACCAAAGACAATATTATAGTACATTGAAAAATGTCCTGACCATGAGGCTAAACCAGGATATGCACCAGCGTCTAAAATGCAATTTAGTTTAGCGGGTGGTTAACTTCATGAGCTGATAACTGTGATACAGCTGCCACTCAGGAATGGTTATCATACCAAAATATCATCTACAGACATGGATCCTTTCAAAAATTATAAGTAAGTTTTGCCACCTTGAGTGTACCGAAATATCGTCTGGCCCATGGACTATATCTGGGATGCTGTACTCCCTGGCCATTGAACCACTTTTATTTCAGCTCAGGCAGGGGCTCCCAGGGCTAACCTTTTCAGGGAAGATAACCACTGCAGTTAGCTTATCAGCATACGCTGATGATGTCACGGTTTTCATAACAACCCAAAACGATGTACAATTTCTCAAACAGAAATTGGCCTTATACTAACAAGCTTCCTCTGCAAAGGTTAATTGGTCAAAATCCGAAGGGCTCTTGCTGGGGGAGTGGAACAATAGAGAAAAGCCGACATTACCAGCGGGGCTGCAGTGGAATACAGACGGGATGAAATACCTAGGTGTCTTTCTAGGCAGTGACCGCTTCCTGAGCAAAAACTGGGAGGGTTTAACCGAGAAGGTCAGTGCCCGATTGTCTAGGTGGACTTGGATCCAGCCTCAGTTGTCCTATAGAGGGGGAGAGTCTTGATTGTTAACAACTTGATTGCCTTGATGTTCTGGCACCGGTTTACAGTTTTAGAACCTCCGGACACGCTCATATGGGAAGTACAGAAGACGCTAGTGGACTTCTTCTGGGGAGGCTTTCACTGGACCAAGTCTGCTGTACTGTTCCTACCAGTGCTGGAAGGAGGCCAGGGCCTGCTTGACCTCCGCAGTCGCATCATGGCCTTTCGCCTTCAAACTGTGCAGCGCCTTTTATACCATGACCAGCGACTTTGGAGTGAAACGGCGTCTGTGTTGCTTCGGGGGGTCATGAACCTGAACTATGACAAACACCTGTTCTTTCTGGACCTGGCTGGCATGGATTTCACGACAACACCCTTCTATCAATCTGTTCTCCGCGCTTGGAGAACGGTCTTGCGCACCAACAGGGACTACTCCCAGCTCTATGGCAGTGTCGGGGAGGAACCACTGTTCCATAACCCACTGATACACTGCAGGATGCTCAGCTCTGCAAGTGTACAGAGATCCCTCACAAGAGCTGGACTTACGAAATTAGCGTGTCTCAGATCAGGAGGACAGTGGAAGACGGCGGGCATTTTGAGCCAAGAGACTGGCTTTAAATCTCTTCGTTTGATGGAGAGATTGTTGGGAGAAGTGATCAGTGCACTTCCTGGCTTCTTCAGGGAGGTACCAGGAGCGGAGTGTGGAGAGGATCAGCCAGCTA
>NC_079212.1:67303476-67318476 GCF_029633865.1 Lampris incognitus | reverse complement strand
TTTTTCAATGCTGTTTGTTTTGCCATATAACGTCAGTAAATGTTTTGTTGATGTCTTTGCATGCTGAATTAGCTACATAAAGAGGTGACGAAGGGTAAAGGAACCGAGAGAGTCCATCTGCTTTCCTTCTGAGAGAGTCTGAGAGAGTCCTTCTGAGAGAGTCCTTCTGCTTCTGTCATCCGTCGAGTTCTCCATCGACCGATGACAGAAAAGATCTCTTTGAAGCCATAATTCTCTTGGATCTTTTAAGTCTTGGGAGCCAATTAAGATGTTGTCATGCTGTAAGATTTTTTATCAATGTGGATTACGTGTTTAACATCCTCTGTAACTGAAATCCCTTCATTTGTTTGGTCAGCGGAATGTGCAGACACATTATTTCACATGTGTTCAAGTTAAGATTTATTCCTGATCAAGAGACAAATAATTTAGAACATCAAGAGCCGTTGATACTCGGTGCTTATTTTCTAGGAATAGAGTTGTATCATCAGCTAGCTGGGATAGATTTATATATATTTTTCCAAATATAGAAATGCCTTTTAAAATTGAGTTATTTAAAGTACACACTGATAATAATTCTACGACTAAAAGAAACAGAAATGCAGAGAAAGGGCGACCTAGGCGTACACTACAATGAATATTGGATCGTTTGGAAGTATCTCGATTTATCGTAACAGAGCTGTTAATACTTTTGTAAAACATTTTGATGGCTGATATAAAGTTGGATCCCAAAACCAAAGGATTCTACAGTGTTAAACGAGAATTTATGTTCTATCGTCTCAAATGCTTTACAAGAGTCTAACAATAGAATAACTGCCTCTGATTCAATTGAGTCTGCATAGTCTGCGAGGTCTAAGACTGATCTTGTATGACAGCTTATATGGCGACCTTTTATAAACCCTGTATGTGTTTCGTTGACGAGATTATGCAAATCTTTTTTAAGTCTGTTGACATATGCTAATGCTATCAATTTGTAACGTGTGTTAATGAGAGTTATGAGTCACCAATTGTCTATCGAAAGTGGATCCTTGTCAGGTTTAGGAATTAATGGTATACAGAACTACATGGTTCATTGTAGTGACCTTCTCTTCTTGTGTTAAGCCTTCCTGACACAACATAAATATTGTTTTTTCTAAAAGGTCCCAAAAGTGTAAGTATATTTCTACTGGAAGACCGTCAGTACCAGGGGCTTTTCCTTTTTTCATGCTTATTAAAGCATCTTTAATTCCTAAATTATTTAACTCTGCATCACACAATGATTTAAAATCATTACTAATTATTGGCATGTGGTCATGGACTTGTAAAAATGTGTTGCAAGCATTCCCATTAAAGTTAGATTTATAAAGCTTTTATAGAAAGACGAAATAAAATCAGACATGTGGGCTGGATCTTTGCATAAGGTATTGTTGATGTTGACAGCAGATAAATATTTTTTTTTTTTGTAGTTTCTCTTTTCAAGACCAAAGAAGTAACCGGTATTTCTTCCTCCCTGCTCCAGCCACCTGGCTCTTCGTCTGACGAAGACACCTTCAGCTATACATGTCTTCTAATTCTAATTGTAAATTATTCAGTTCTGTCTCTTCTTCTATCTAGAGTGGTTCTTTTTTAAGCAGAGTATCTAGCTTAGTCATGAGAGCAGTTTCTTTTAAATTTTTATTTTTCTTTAATTCTCTACTAGGTTTATTGGCTGTGCATCTAACATAGAACTTGAAAAATTCCCATTTATTTCTATGGTTTTACTCTGTGTCACGTGAAGAGAAAGACTATAATTAGGTCTTTAATGCTGATGTTAAAGGGCGTGTCATTTAATAGAGAGATGTTTAATTTGCAATAACCACAGATACACAGTAAAATACTTAGTCTTAATTAACCCCGAGAGTGTACAAATGGATCCTTTCGGGCCCATTTGTACACTCTCAGGGTTAAATTAACACTCAGTATTTTACTGTGTACCCCTAGAATCTTTGTGACGTTTCTAATTTGAGAACAATCATTTGATGGTCAGTAATTGGGGTGTACTGATGGTAAGAATCATTTACGTATTGCAGGAGAGGAGGAGAAATTAGGAACAGATCAATTCTGGATCTAATTGTCATTGATCTATTACACCAGTAGCCAAGAAGGCTGGGACTAAAAAAAAGCACCAAGCATCAGTCAAATTAACCGACTGCATAGAGATGTAACAATGTCACTATCTTGAGAGCCTCTGTTTGATTTCTATGGGAATCTGTCAATATTGTTGTCAGGTGCTTCATTAAAATATCCTGATACTATAAACTGTATGTTTGTTTTTATAAGTCACTTACATTTTTGGGCAAGATCAGAGAAAAATGTCTTACTTGTGCTGCTAGAGTTATATCCATTTACATTACAGATCATAAGATGTGCATTATCTAGCTTGGCAATTAATACATTACATTACATTACAGTCATTTAGCCGACACTTTTATCCAAAGCGACTTACAATAAGTGCATCATTTAACATAGGAAATCAGGAGAACTACTAGTCATCAGAGGTCATAAGTGCATCTAAACAAGCATCTAAGAGCAAAACCAGTGCTAAAGTGAAAGTGCAAGAAGAGGATTTTTTTTAAATGAGTGAATAAAATAAGTGTTAAGAAAAAGTAACAGGGTAGTAGTTCTTGAAGAGGTGAGCTTTCAACCTGCGCCAAAAGATGGGCAGCGACTCCGCTGTCCTGACATCAGTGGGGAGTTCATTCCACCACTGTGGGGCCAGGACAGAAAAGAGCCGGGACCGGGTCGATCGGCAGCAAGGGCCTCTGAGTGACGGGGCAACCACGCGTCCTGAGGCAGCAGAGCGAAGTGGTTGGGCGGGGGTGTAGGGCTTCACCATGGACTGGAGATAGGAAGGAGCTGTTCCTTTCACTGCCCTGTAGGCCAGCACCAGAGTCTTAAACTGGATGCGAGCAGCTACTGGGAGCCAATGTAGGGACATGAGAAGGGGAGTTGTCTGGGAGAACTTAGGATGGTTGAACACCAGATGAGCTGCAGCTTTCTGAACAAGCTCCAGAGGTCTGATGGCCGACGCCGGGGCGCCAGCAAGGAGGGAGTTGCCGTAGTCCAGCCGGGAGATGACCAGACCCTGGATGAGCACCTCTGCCATCTCGTCGGTGAGGAATGGGCGAATCCTCCTAATGTTATAGAGGAGAAATCTGCAGGAGCGAGCAACCAATGCAACGTTTTCAGCAAACGACAGTTGGTCATCCAGGGTCACACCCAGATTCCTCGCAGTCCGAGTTGGTGTCACCACGGTGTTGTCAATGGTGATGGCCAGGTCTCGGTGCGGGCAACCTTTCCCCGGGAGGAACATGAGCTCTGTCTTGTCCAGATTGAGCTTCAGGTGGTGTGTCGCCATCCACTCCGAGATGTCAGTCAAGCACGCAGCAATGCATGTCTCTACTTGTGTGTCAGAGGGAGGAAAGGACAAGATCAGCTGACTGTCATCGGCATAATAATGGTAACAGAAGTCATGCGAGCGAATAACAGAACCCAGGGATGTTGTGTACAGGGAGAAAAGGAGAGGACCCAGAACTGAACCCTGTGGAACGCCTGTAGTCAGTCTGCGAGGCTCCGACACAGATGCCTTCCATGTCACCTGGTAGGAGCGACCCGTCAGGTAGGTTGCAAACATTGAGAGTGCAGAGCCTGTGACACCCAGCCCCTCGAGGGTAGAGAGGAGGGTCTGGTGGTTCACGGTGTCGAATGCAGGTGACAGGTCCAGGAGTATCAGGATAGAGGAGAGAGAGTTTGCTCTCGCAGAGTGCAGCGATTCTGTCACTGCAAGGACGGCCGTCTCTGTCGAGTGACCGACCCTGAACCCAGACTGGTTGGGGTCCAGGAGGTTGTTCTGGTGGAGCTACAAAGAAAGTTGGTTAAAGACAGCACGTTAGAAAGTTTTGGATAGAAAGGGTAGAAGGGAAACTGGTCTGTAGTTTTTGACGTCAGAGGGGTTAAGTGATGGTTTCTTGAGAAGGGGGATGACTCTAGCAGTCTTGAAGGCAGATGGAAAACATCCTGCCTGGAGGGAGGTGTTGATGAGGTGGGTTAGATAGGGAAGGAGTTCAGATGCTACAGACTGAAGAAGAGGGGAGGGGACCGGGTCAAGGGATCTTGTGGTGGGGCGACTGGATGTGATGAGGTTTAGAACCTCATCGGGAGGAAATTATTCAAGGACATCACCTCTAAACTTGTGAAGCAGTGTCATAGTACCAGCAGAATGCTTTGACCCGTGGCTAAAACACATGGAATTTCCCCACCGAGATTTCCAGAACTTACAATCTGCATCACATGAGTGAGTCTCTTGAAACAGAATGAAATCTGCTTCTACATTTTTGCAAGCTAAAACAAGAGCTTTCCTTTTCGTTATAGCTCTGATACCCCTGACATTTAGAGACACAACATTATGTGTATTAAATTCAAAGTTTTGCATAACCTGAGAAAACAATAATCAAACAAATAAACAGAAAGGAATAGTGTAGTGTCCTCAGCGACACAGCGGCCGGGGAAGGGGAGAAACCCCACATTGAACAGGTCCTGATTAAGTGTTGCATTACACCCATCAATAGTTCACGCTGCAGCAACAGCAGCATCACATCCAACATACCGAGTCACGGCAACGAACTGTACACCTTGTTATATAGCACGTGCTCTGCTACAACACTGTTGTAGCACGTGCTCTACTACAACACTGTGGTGAAGTTCCCACTAGAATGGCCTGCCAAAAATACCCATCTCTCTCTCTCTCTCTCTCTCTCTCTCTCTCTCTCTCTCTCTCTCACACACACACACACACACACACACACACACACACACACACACACACACGTTTCCTAAATTTGTTGGATAAATGTTTCAAATCCACAATTCCTTGTTGGGTCCAAGCCGTGTCCCTCCCAAAGCTAGCATGGGAAAGGGGAAAGGGAATGTTTAGCTACACTTGCCGTTGGTCGGTCCTTTCGTTGAAACCAAGTAACACAAACTTATAGTTTTGTCGTTTGCCGTTTTGTGTTATTTGAACAACCTGATCCCACGGAAATACGTGAAATGACCACGACCTCTTAACTCTGTCATTACCTGGTGGTGGCACGTGCCGGCACCACGGAACCAATGCCAATGGGAAGTCAGTTAGGGTCCTTTCTCGTGCTGGATACACGAATTCCCTGATTCAACACCATCATGCAATGAGTTGTGTTTAATATTGTCTAGTTAACAAATTGTTATTTTATTGTTATTTTTATTGTCATTGGACTGAATTTATTATAGTGCCTTAGTTATGATTTTTTGTTCTCTAAAACACTGAATTGTGTGTGATGTCACTCATTTTGATGTAATGAGGTCAGGGTCAGGGTCAGGGTTGGGAATAGGGTTAGGTTAGCACACGCCAACAAACAGGAAACTGGTATGACCGCTGCAGTAGAAACCGGAAGTCAGTGGACTACAGTTATGCACAGAGCCGACCGGGAAATGTGTTTTTCTGTCGCCGTAACCTTGGCATGCTGTCACTTGAACCGGTCTTAAAAGAATCTCAAACCCGGTTTGGAAAACCGCACTGAATTCTTTGCCTGTGGTCGCCACAACTTGACCCACACTGTCCACTGTCCCACCCACAGCCTGGGATATGACAGATTATAGCGCCGACATCTGGCGAGCTACGTATTTAGAGAAGTGCCAGGGGAGTGAAGTGCAGTGGGTTTATTGCAGAGGTCTGGATTTGAAGGGTTTCCACTCATGTTCCAGGACTTGGTATTCATGACAGCCGTTGCTCACAGAAGGTCATAGTATCAATGAAAGCCTCACTACAACCCCTAAACACAAACAGACACACACACACACACACACACACACACACACACACACACACACACACACACACACAACATTCTTCAAATAATAATCATTTGATCTTTTGGGTTTTATCTCCAATTGTTTGTTTTTTTAACCCCCCCCCCTTTTCCTCCCTAATTGTATCCGGCCAATCACCCCACTCTTCTGAGCCGTCCCGATCGCTGCTCCACCCCCTATGCTGATCCGGGGAGGGCTGCACATGCCTCCTCCCGTACATGTGGAGTCACCAGCCGCTTCTATTCACCTGACAGTGAGGAGTTTCGCCTGGGGGATGTAGCGCGTAGGAGGATCACGCTATTCTCCCCAGTTCCCCCTCCCCCGTGAACAGACGCCCCGACCGACCAGAGGAGGCGCTAGTGCAGCGACCAGGACACATACCCACATGCGGCTTGACAACCGCAGACACGACCAATTGTGTCTGTAGGGACTCCCGACCAAGCCGGAGGTAACATGGGGATTCGAACCGGCGATCCTCGTATTGGTAGGTAACGGAATAGACCGCCACGCTACCCGGACGCCTCAAAATATCTCCATTTGTGACCTTATATTTCTGGTAAAGTTGGGAACAAGATGCTGAACTTGTCCGTTCCCCCTGGGTACATCGACATGACGTTTAAGACCTCGGCACAGCAAGACACCTGTCCGGAGAGAGTTTCGAACAACAGTTTATAATGGACCCTGGAACGTGTCGCTGGCAACTGAAGATTACTCAAACATCAAGCATTGATGTGCAATCTGAGAAGCTAAAAATATGAAATACCAGCAGGTAAAGTCGACAACCTAACTCCACCATCTTCAATTACCTCAGTGACTTCTCCAGGACATCAGGTGAATTTTATTGTTTTCCATGACTGAGAAACTATTCATTTCCAGGTTTTCTAGGACACGTGAGGACACTGATTGGATTTCAAAGTGGCACGTGGTCTGACTTAGGGAAAGCATTATCACTCTTTTTGTTTTTTTATTATTAGTTGTTGTTCAGCGTGTTCAAAATTTAAAATAGAAGTGTGTTTTGCTTTAACTTGTGTGTTTTCGTGGTGTGTTTTGTTTTCATTACGTGTTGCTTCCTCTACCTGCTTCATTATGCTTACTGTCACCGGCTGCACCGTCGACTATGTGCAGAACCTCACTGTTAGAATATCTGTTTATCATGGCCACTGTTACCTAACGCACGACCTGCATTTTCACAGGCTTGTTGCTTACAATACCACTGCATAGCACTAGAACGACCAAGGCGGTCATTTTGACCGTTTCGGATTTTCAAAGTTTAATAACTTTGTGAATAAAAAGATATAGACCTCCCCGAATTCTCCTAAAATTGCATATGTTTGCATTAAAATGAATTTTCGATCAATTTCACAAAAAAGTTATGATAAGATCTACCTAAAACGACCATGAGCGGTCAAAATGACCACTCGTAATTTGCACGTGATCGTGCGCGTCATGTCAGTATTTATGACGTGTGTTGGTGGCGTCATTTCCTTCGTGAAGTTCGTTGCTCTGTCCTAGAAACACACTAGCGCCATCCAGTGGAGAGAAATAGTCTAAACTTGATGTATGATTATGTCCAACATGTCTGGTTACAGACGCCGTTACAGACGCACCATGACTACCACCGAGGCGCTGCAGTATTTACAGGGTAGAGGCTAGTTCCCATCGATGCAGAGAACGGAAATGGAATAGAGAACGGTCAACTGAGCATGCGCGAAATGCCTCCACCATGCCTCCACACGCCCCGTGTAGCATGCAGCCGCTAGGATTCTAGGAAGACCCACCCCTACTCTGCGTCTGATTAGCTAACTTTAACCCTAACCCCGCCCTAACCCTAACCTTAACCTACCCAAACAACGGAGGCAACGAGTACTTGCGCATGCTCAGTTGACCGTTCTCTGCATCGATGGGAACTAGCCTCTACCGTATTTACAGGCGTTGGACAGCGGCCATTTTAAATTGTTTGAAAATAGTATTAGAGTTGTTAAAATGTTAAATTTGGTTTCAGTTAGATTCCTAACAGAAAAACTAACATATGTAATGCATTAACATCTCAGTTGGGTATTTATCTTGACAGTATATAGAGTTTAAAACCCAGCGGTCATTTAGACCGCCCATGGTCGTTTTAGGTAGGAGTGAAATCCCGGTCGTTCTAGTGTTAAATCACCTCACTATTGCCCAGATATTCTTTACTGTAGCACAACAAAGTACACACAAAGTCTGCATTGACTGATTTTGCACGTGCATCCTGTTCTTGCACTTGGTTTCTCTGAGAACTTTCATGAGTGTTTTTTAAGTTCCGGTTGCGTGCTGCGCCAGCAAAACCAGCGTTTCCTCGCCAGGATACGTGTAAACTTACTTTTCATTTAAGACAAATAAACTCGTAACTGTACGTGTGCGCATACGTTGGAAAGCAATCACATTCCAGCTGGTGGACTCCGTTTCCCCTGCAGACCTTTGGACGTATGTTCCACAAATCTGCCAAAGGACAACATGGCACCGCAAACCGGACCAGCGACCCGCTCGTGAGGGACCACTTTTCTTCCAGCGCATGGGAGGAAAACACTCTGAAGATGTGCACCTCTGAATGAACCAACGATTCCTAAGCAAGCTGCGGCTGGCGAACACACGCCCAAAGCGCCCCCACGTATCCCCATGCCACGAGAGACCCATGCCAATCTAGCTTGGGGTGTACTAGTTCTGCAGCCGGAGGCGTGACTGGTCCAGAGACAACGATGTCCACGAGCCTGGAGGCTTTATTGCTCTTCTGGGCTCGTGCTAACAAAGCCTTTCAGTGCCCTGCCATTACAGTCATGCACGCGCATAGAATCTGGTTCATCACAGCAGGGCACAAACCGTCGGGGTCGAGTGTTTTCTACTATAAATAAAGTTCCATATCAGTACAAACGGAAGAGACGTGCCATTATCTCCCCATTTTGACACGCGTCTTTACTAAAGGGAACCTCTCCACCACAGGAGGAGCTGGGGATCAGAGTGTGAGGGTCACTTCAGCCATTAAAAATGCTTCCCTTTTCCCATAAGACCACTTCTCAAATGCCTAGTGAACGTCTCATCATTCATGAATATGTCTCTGAACAAATGCATTATCGTTTTTTTGGTTGTTGCCCTTCTTCCATTTGGGTGGTGCCGGGTTTTGGTGCCTGCGGGAGACCACACCTGGCAGAACTTTCATCTGGTCTGATGTTAGTGGTACCGCACACCACAGTTCTCATGTTCACACCGAACATTTCTGGAGGCCTTAAGTTAGATGCAGTAACGACGAGACTGTAATCACAGTAGTCTTCACCATGGCTTAGTTCTCAGTACCGTCGCCTCACGGTGACAGGGTCTTGAGTTTGATTCCAGCCCATCTGTGTGGGGTTTACATATTTGCCAGTTGAATTGGAGTCTTTACATTGGCCAAAGTTAAGATTACATTCATTCATTCGTCCATTCGTCCATTCGTCCATTCATTCATTCATCCATCCATCCATCCATCCATCCATCCATCCATCCATCCATCCATCCATCCATCCATCCATCCATCCATCCTCCCATCCATCCATCCATCCATCCATCCATTCATTCATTCATTCATTCATTCATTCATTCATTCATTCATTCATTCATTCATTCATTCATTCATTCATTCATTCATTCATCTTCAGCCGCTTCTCCGGGCTCGGGTCGCGGTGGCAGCAAGCTAAGTAGGGCACACCAGACGTCCCTCTCCCCAGCAACGCCCTCCAGCTCCTCCTGGGGGATCCCAGGGCGTTCCCAGGCCAGATTGGACATGTAGTCCCTCCAGAGAGTTCTGGGTCTACCCCGGGGTCTCCAACTGGGAGGAGACCCCGGGGTAAAGGAAGGTGCCCAGGAGGCATCCTAATCAGATACCTGAACCACCTCAACTGGCTCCTTTCGACGTGAAGGAGCAGCGGCTCTACTCCGAGCTCCCTCCGGATGTCCAAGCTCCTCACCCTATCTCTAAGGCTGAGCCCAGACACCCTACAGAGGAAACTCATTTCAGCCGCTTGTATCCGCCATCTCACCCTTTCAGTCACTACCCAAAGCTCATGACCATAGGTGAGGGTTGGAACGAAGACTGGCTGGTAAACTGAGAGCTTTGCCTTCCGGCTCAGCTCCCTCTTCACCAAAACGGTCCGATACAGCATCCCCATTACTGCTGATGCTGCACCAATCCACCTGTCAATCTCCCGCTCCATCCTACCCTCACTCGTGAACAAGACCATGAGGCACTTGAACTGCTTCAAAGTTAAGAATACTGATAACTGATTGTGTGTGTGAACCCTCTGATGGACTGGCGACCTTTCCAGGATATCCCCCTCTTCCTGCTTTCCATCTATGCAGGCCTGCTGGAAGAGACTCCTGCTCAGTTTGGGTGTATAGTAAATTAATTCTTATTTTTGCTATCATTATTATTATTATTATTATTATTTGGTGTTTTTGTTACTGTTATTTTTATTAGGGACCCAGGCAGCGAGGCTGCAGGATCTCTTGTGAATTTATTATCCAGTAAAAGTATCAGGATGTGAGAAAACATAGTTTTCCCACAGGCTGTAAGTATCTTCAGCCATATTTTCCAGATCGTGGCACCGTAATGAACAAAGAATCAACTGTTTAAGACCACGATTGATCTCGTAGCTAGTTGGAGCAGTTCAAAGCTTTGAACTCCAAATTAATCAATTAACTTAATTAAGTGTCCTTTATTAATCCCCTGGGGGAAATTCAGTTACTGCAAATTAACCATCCTAGCTGTGGTGTGTGTACCTAGGAGCAGTGGGCTGCCGCCTTCATGCTGCGCCGGGGGACCAACTCCTGTTCTTTTCCCACTGTCTTGCTCAGGGACACAGAGAGGAGTATTAACCCTAACATGCATGTTTCTTTTGATGGTGGGGGAAACCGGAGCACCCGGAGAAACCCACCGCAGACACGGGGAGAACATGCAGACTCAACACAGAGGACGACCTGGGATGACCCCCAAGGTTGGACAACCCCGGGGTTCGAACCCAGGACCTTAGTTGGCAGCGCTAACCCCTGGGTCACCGTGCCGCCCAATATGGGGGTCTTTAGAAATGTCCATGGAAAACAATGAATGGGACAGGCTGCTTAATATGTGGGCGGGCAGGTTTCAGGTCCATTAACTACCTGGCAGAGTAGAAAACCAGTAGTTCTGGTGATACTGGAGGACCTGAGTGAGAGCCACTCCTCCAACCAACAGGAGGACTGTGGGACTGTAAAACTGCAATCACACCAAAACTGGCTGCACACTGTGGCAACAAATAAGCAGGAGCAGAAGCTTTGCCAGTCTGTGGCGCTGCTGCTAGCCGCTGTAGCTCTCAGCTACTTATCATGCTGCTCTGGAAGCAAACTAAGACCCTGGCCCTGCTTCTCATTTGGAGAAGTGGGGAAGCAATTTCGAAGAAAAGGTCGAGGGAATATCTTAAACGGCAACACTTAGTCAGTTGTGTGTCTGGATGCCTGGCTCAATAGCAAGGGCGAAGCTCTCCGATGAGGCCCCTATCACCATAATCAATGCTATCAGCGTTATAGCAGATACCCCCAGGCTGTTACTACTCCAGATACATTGTTTGTGTGTGTGTGTGTGTGTGTGTGTGTGTGTGTGTGTGTGTGTGTGTGTGTGTGTGTGTGTGTGTGTGTGTGTGTGTGTGTGTGTGTGTGTGTGTGTGTGTGCAGATTGGCTCTTTAAGTGAATCTCTTAGCTCTATCACTCTTGGAATTTATTGAAAATATGTTGTCCTTCAATGACGTCATGGAGCTGCTTTGCAACCATCTTCTCATGAATTGAGTGATAGTTTTGAAAGAGGTCTGTGTTTTGGGTTTTTTTGGGTTTTTTTTTTCTTCTTTTAAATAGGTTGGGCGCTCGCCATCTTAAATCCAGGGGCGGGGGGGGGGGGGCGTCTAGCGTGGTGGTCTATTCCGTTGCCTACCAACACGGGGATCGCCGTTCGAATCCCCGTGTTACCTCCGGCTTGGTTGGGCGCCCCTACAGACACAACTGGCCGTGTCTGCGGGTGGGAAGCCGGATGTGGGTATGTGTCCCTGTCGCTGCACGAGCGCCTCCTCTGGTCGGTCGGGGCGCCTGTTCAGGGAAGAGGAGGAAGTGGGGGGGGAATAGTGTGATCCTCCCCCACGCGCTACGCCCCCCTGGTGAAACTCCTCACTGTCAGGTGAAAAGAAGCGGCTGGCGACTCCACATGTATCGGAGGAGGCATGTGGTAGTCTGCAGCCCTCCCCGGCTCGGCAGAGCAGAGGTCGGGACGGCTCATGTATTTGCATGGACATGGGAAAACCCTCTATCACAGCATATGTTATTTTACATCTGGATGACAAATTATCTGGGGGGAAAATTCGAGTAACTGTTAATTGTAGAAATGTTTAAAATGTACCAGAATATTACTATACTATGACCAAATGTGTTGCCTTGTTGCCATCTTTGAATGTGTTTCTCTATTATGACCCTTTGTTTTTGGTCCCATTAAATTTACAAGGATAGACTGAATACGTACAGCAAAGAAATTAAACAGGCCGGACAGTCTTTTTTTCTCTAAAATCATTAATGAAAATATCAACACTAGTAAAGTGCTTTTCTCTACTATTGATCAACTTATTAATCCACCATCTCCAAGCCCATGAGAGATGTTGTCCACTGAAAAATGTGAGCACTTCGCTACATTCTTCAATCACACAATTATTGCCATTGGACAGAACATCAGTGCCTCGAGATCCAGTAATGAACCTACCCTCCAGTTCTCCAGAAATATCACTGGCGCCATGTCTCACTTCAACCCTATAGACCGTAAAAAGTTTAGACAATGTTGTTGGGCAGCTCAAGTCCTGCACCTGCTGCTTGGATCCTCTCCCTACCACATTTTAAAAAAAATGTTTTTAATTGCTTAGCACTTGACGTTTTAGAAGTTATTTACTACTCTCTTCAGGCAGGAATGTTTCCTACAGTACTTAATACAGCAGTCATTAAACCACTTCTGAAGAAGAGCAATCTTGATGCAACCGCTATTGCCAACTACAGGCCCATCTCCAACTTACCGTTCCTCAGCAAACTACTTGAAAAAAAACAGTTTATTCTCAAGTTAATAACTATTGACTATCAAACAACCTTCTATCTATTCATCATTCAGGTTATCGATCTCACCATAGCACAGAAACAGCACTGATCAAACTTGTGAACGATCTGCATATATGAACACAGATTCTAATAAATTGTCTGTTCTTGTGCTCCTGGATCTCAGCTCTGCCTTCGACCCTATTGATCATGATACCTTGCTTGAGGGATTAGAAAAATGGGTCGGCCTTGCTGGCCCGGTTGTCTACTGGTTTAGAAACTGCCTACAGGACAGGCGGTTCTTTGAGGGTATTGGAGACTTTTCCTCGGACAAAGTGGGTATAATGTGTGGGATACCCCAGGGTTCGATTCTTGGACCATTACTATTCATTCTCTATATGCTCACACTTGCACATGTTATACAGAAACACAAAATAAATTACCATAATCATGCAGGTGATTCACAACTGTACATATCCCTATCTCCTGATGACCTAGCTCCCATGCGTTCCCTAACCCAGTGTATTGATGATATTCATCTATGGATGTCGGAGAACTTTTTACAACTGAACAAAAATGAGGCAGAAATACATATTTTTGGGTGCAAAGACCCAGAGACAGAATCGCAGCTCATCTCAGCTCTCTGTCTCTGGAGTGCAGTGACGCTAGAAATCTTGGTGTAATCATGGACAGTGATCTACATTTTAAGAGCCACATCAATCATCTCACAAGATCAGCCTTCTACCATCTTAACAACATTTCAAGACTAAGGGGCTTTCTATCAATATAAGACTGTGAGAAATTAATCCATGCTTTTATAACAAGTAGACTAGACTACTGTACTGGACTATTCACCGGCCTCCCAAAATCAGTTGTGCAGCAACTACAGTTAATTCAAAATGCGGCAGCACGTGTTCGCACCGGAAGTAAACAGTATGAACACATTACACCTGTTCTTACATTTCCGTATTGGCTCCTCGTCAAAACTAGAATCCATTTTAAAATGGTGTCACTTGTACACAAAGCTCTAAATGAACTTACACTCCACTATATAAAAGACAGGCTAATTACATACAAGACCTCTCAGGTCCGATGCCAGTGGTCTTTTAACCATCCCTCGTGCTGGTCTGGAGCAGTGGAAGCTGCCTTTTGTATTTACGCCCCAAGTAGACGGAACGTCCTGCTTGAGGACCTGAGAGAGGCCCCCCACACTGGACACGTTTAAAAGCAGGTTAAACCCTACTTTTTAAAACAGCCTACGGCTAACTTCTTGGTGTGTGTGTGTGTGTGTGTGTGTGTGTGTGTGTGTGTGTGTGTGTGTGTGTGTGTGTTCCGACTGGTGTTACTTTTAATTAAACACTTTTTGTGGCACTTTTACTTATTTTACTAACTCAGATTTAAACTTGTCTGTACTTTTACAAAATGTGTCTGTTCTTTTATGTTTCTTATCTTTTGCCCCCCCTTACCCCCCCCTTATCTTTTGCCTGTAAAACACCTTGAACGACCCCTGTGATGAGAAGGTGCTATACAAATAAACTTGCCCTGCCTTGTCTATTGCCCTGTTACATAACGTTCAGTGTAATATTACCCGGATGTCCCCACTCTCCCCTCCAGTCTGCTGAGGTGATTATTCGGTAACACTTTAGTATGGGGAACGTAGTCACCATTAATTAGGTGCTTATTAGCATGCAAATTAGCAACATATTGGCTCTTAATTGGTCATTATTACGTACTCATTACTGCCTTATTCTGCATGGCCTTATTATACAACCAGTAAGCCATTAACTATGAGTTTTCCCTCTATAACCTCAGAATTATTGCTTATTAGTAGTACCACCTCAATATGCTTTGCTTAGTATGGCCTTTATAAGGTGGTAGTACCACAAGAAGAGTTATTCTCCCTTACTAACACTTAATGAATATGGTCTGTTCTTACATAACAAAATACAAAACTACAAGTGTTCATAGTGTTAAATTACTGTAAATTAAGTTTTTGTTACTTAGAATATGTTCCCCATACTAAAGTGACATTTTGATCATTACTA
>NC_079212.1:67223476-67298476 GCF_029633865.1 Lampris incognitus | reverse complement strand
TAGAATAAATCATCCACCAGGTTAAAATAGCACAAATGGTTTTTTTTGTGTGTGTACGCGTCTCAATCTGGTGACACATTACGTCTCGTGATGACGTCATCACAGCACTTTAATTCACTGTAATATCAATCACATTGTAAAAGCTCCCTTTTCAGAATATAGCCAGCATTCATGGTCCTGTACCCAACACACACACAAACACACACACACACACAAACACACACACAGGGGGTGGCTCAGCAATGAGGAGAAAAGGTTTAGTTTTAGTAATGCCTGGCGGCCTGGCTGGTGGGCGGCCTGGCAGGCTGGCGGGTGGGCTGGCAGGCGGGCGGGTGTGCGGGAGGAAAGCGTGGCCCTGTGAATCGGAAGGCCATTAACGCTGCTAAGCTTGGACAAGCAATTACTGGAGACGAGGGCTAACAAGCTGCTGGGCGTTCAAACCCAGTCCCAGCCCGGCCTTCACACACCGCTGCTTTTCCAGTTATTATTCTTCTGACTTTCTGCCGGGAGCGCCTCTGGGCTCATTAGTCAGGAGACAGGGACGTTTACTAAACGTGTCCAGCTTTGTGCCGCGGCTTTAAGAGCCCGGCTGGCCGACCACGGACCGCTCCAGCACAAAGGTCACATGGGCTTCGGCTGGACTAGCAGCCCCTGCAGGGTGAGATAAACAGCAGTAAGATCACTGATACGCCCTCTGCCTTTCCACTGCTGTGCCAGCGCTCTTATGGCCTGCCGTGATGCATACCATCCACACACACAACCTACACACAACCTACCCACACCCTACACATAACTTACATACAACCTACCCACAACCAACACATAACTTACACACAACCTACACATAACTTACATACAACCTACCCACAACCTACATATAACTTACACACAACCTACACACAACCTACAGATGGTAACTAGGCCTGCCATGATGCATACTATCCACACACATAACCTACACACAACCTACACACAACCTACACATAACTTACACACAACCTACACATGGTAACTAGGCCTGCCGTGATGCATACCATCCACAGACACAACCTACACACAACCTACACACAACCGACACACAACCTACCCACAACCTACACACAAGTTACACACAACCTACACATAACTTACACACAACCTACACACAAGTTACACACAACCTACCCATAACTTACATACAACCTACACATAACTTACACACAACCTACACACAACTTACACATGGTAAGTAGGCCTGCCGTGATGCATACTATCCACACACACAGCCTACACACAACCTACACACAACTTACACATGGTGACAAGATGGAGAAACTGCACACACACCTCCCTGAAAATCACCCATGTGCACAAATAGAAATCCATGTAAACAATCACTTGCATGCCCCCCCCTCTGAATTCAAAAACTCTCTCTCACTCTCTCTTTCTGTCTCTCTCGCTCTCTCTCTCTCACGTGCATGCGCGCGTGCACACACACACACACACACACACAAACACAGGCCACAATGACAAGCCTCTCAAGGAAGAGGAAAATAAGGAAGCAGAAAAGCAGATCCTGGGATCCACATGCTGCAGTGTTGTCCACAGTATGTGGGAGTCCCCTGAGTTCAGCAGCTTCTCTCTCTGCATTATGCTGCTCAGCTTTCTGTCCCAGTCTGCTGGACGCCCAGTGAGACTGGCTGTTTAGCCTGGTATGAACTGTGAGCTGTGAGCTGTCAGTGTGGAGAAGGCAGTGTGAAAAGTCATCTACCGGTTAAGACTTTGTGTTGTATTTTCCGTGACTGTTCTGCGGTGCAACATGTGCCAATTCCTGCCTGCAATTATTAATGGTTGTAAATGAGGCAACCGCTGAGTTGAAACTGCTGCTTTAAAAAATGTCCAGTTGTTTGAAACTGGAAGGCCTTATTGACATTTTGCAGGGAAGAAAATTCAAGAGTTTGGGAGCCACAACAACAACAACAACAACAACAACAACAACAACTTAGTTTTGTATAGCACCTTTCAAGGAACCCAATGACTCTTTACACAAGATAAGAAAAAAAAGAAGATTAAAACAAAGATCGAAACACTACAGACCACAGGCCTTAGTAAAGAAGGCAGGTTTTCAGTAGTCTTGTAAAATTGTCTAAAGAAGCAGCGTTGTGGATCTCTGCTGGAAAAGACTTCCAAAGGCTGGGGGCTGCCACACTAAAGGCTCTATCCCCAAAAGTCTGCAGGCTGGTGTGGGGGATGGAAAACAGGCCCGTGTCTGCGGACAGCAGATTCCGGGACAGAATAAAGGGGTTGAGGAGGTCTGATAGGTACTGAGGGGGGGTGGAGGGATTTATAGGTGAGGAGGATGATTTTATAAGAAATGCGGGATTTGACCAGGAGCCAGTGAAGATGGACAAGGGTGGGAGTGATGTGCTGCCAGGGCTTGGTGCAGGTGAGCACCCTGGCAGCTGAATTCTGCACATACTGAAGCCTGTCTAGGGCTTTGCTAGGTACCCCAGACAGGACTCCATTGCAATAATCTAGGCGGGAGGTGTTGAAGGTATGGATGAGGGTCTGAGAGTAATGGCCAGAGTCTGAGGATGTTTTTGAGTTGAAAGAAAGCAGATTTGCTGACAGATTTGATGTGTGACTGGAATGAGAGGATAGAGTCCAGATTGACACCAAGGTTGCTGACTTCTGGGGATGGACAGATGTAGCAGCCATCCACGTCAAGGAGAAGATCTCCAACCTTGCAGAGCAGCGCCTTGGAAGCCACAGCCATGAGCTCAGTCTTATTGGTATTTAGCTTGAGTAGATTTGATGACATCCAGGTTTTTATTTGGTGGAGGCAGTTACAAGAGATTGTGGGGGGCGCTGAGAGCAAATGAACAGTCCTCTTGAAATTTAGGCTTGCACAGAAGTAACCAAGAGCCCTTGGTCACAGGACCTAAGTGACCTTGCAAGTCACTTAGGTCTGTAAGTGTAAGTCCTTGTAAGTCACTTAAGTCTGTAAATTTCACACGTGTAGATTACATGTGTAAAATTACACGTGTAATTTTAGTGTATGGCCATGTGTAGCCTGCCAAGCGACTAAAATTATCTTCAGATCTATTTTAAATTTAACTTGAAGCCACAGTGGAGAAGTAAGTACTGAGTTGATATGGAATGCAATGTTAACTTCACTGCTGAATTCTAGACACGTTAAGTTGATTGATGGGAGGCTGACTGAGGAAGGTGCAAATGCTGATGGAATTGTCCAAGTGGGAGGGGACAAAGTCATGGATAAGTTTTTCTTATCACATAAGGACACAAAGGAGTGTATTTTGATAATATTTCTTAGTTGAAAATGTTTTTCTCCACAAATTTTATGTTATTCCCAGTGGTCAATGTATCTTACTACTTATGTATGTACTTAAGTACTCAATGCTGTATTTAGTGAATAGGTTATTCAGCCTATCTTTCTCCCCTCAAACTGAACAAGACATTTTCGGTAGGTGTAGTACATTTTTTCCACATATTTATTATTTACAGCCTTGACTATAAACCTGATTGGAGGTGTGCTCTAATTATCAGGGCATCACACTGCTCAGCCTCCCTGGGAAAGTCTACTCTAGGGTGCTGGAAAGGAGGCTCCGACCGATTGTCTAACCTCAGATCCAGGAGGAACAATGCGGATTCCGTCCTGGCCGTGGAGCAATGGACCAACTCTTTACCCTTGCAGAAGTGCTGAGGGGGGCGTGGGAGTTTGACCAGCCAGTCTAAATGTGTTTTGTGGACTTGGAAAAGGCTTACGACCGTGTACCCCGGGGCACTCTGTGGGGGGGGGGGTACTGCGGGAGTATGGGGTACCGGGGCAGTTGCTACAAGCCATCTGGTCCTTGTATAACGGAGGTGAGAGCTGTGTCCACATTCTCGGCACAAAGTCAAACACGTTTTCGGTTGGTGTCGGACTCCGTCAAGGTTGACCCTTGTTTCCGATTCTGTTTGTTATATTCATGGACAGGATCTCAAGGCGCAGCCAAGGTGAGGAGTGTGTCCATTTTGGGAAGCTCAGAATTGCATCTCTGCTCTTTGCAGATGATGTGGTTTATTTGGCTTCATCGGGACGTGACACCCAGAACGGAAGGGGGCGGTTTGCAGCTGAGTGTGAAATGGCCGGGATGAGAGTCAGCATCTCCAAGTCTGAGGCCATGGTTCTTAACCAGAAAATGGTGGATTGCTCCCTCCGGGTTGGGGATGAGCTGTTGCCTCAAGTGAAGGAGTTCAAGTATCTATGGGTCTTGTTCACGAGTGAGGGTAGGATGGAGCAGGAGATTGACAGGAGGATTGGTGCAGCAACAGCAGTAATGCGGACGTTGTACCGGACCGTTATGGTGAAGAGGGAGCGGAGCCGAAAGGCAAAGCTCTCAATTTACCAGTCAATCTTCGTTCCAACCCTCACCTATGGTCATGGCCTTTGGGTAGTGACCGAAAGGGCGAGATCGTGGATACAAATGAATTTCCTCTGTAGGATGTCCGGGCTCAGCCTTAGATATAGAATAAGGTTCTCGGACATCCGGAGGGAACTCGGAGTAGAGCCGCTGCTCCTTCGCGTCAAAAAGAGCCAATTGAGGTGGTTCGGGCATCTGATTAGGATGCTTCCTGGGCGCCTTCTTTGGAGGTTTTCCGGGCACGTAAACCTGGGAGGAGACACCGGGGTAGACCCAGAACTCGCTGGAGTTACTACATGTCCAATCTGGCCTACGTCTTGGGATCCCCCAGGAGGAGATGGATGGCATTGCTGGGGAGAGGGACGTCTGGAGTGCCCTACTTAGCTTGCTGCCACTTATGATGAGACTAGAACCCTGACCAGTGAGTGATATGTGACTGCCTCATCCAGTTTTGCTGTTAATGAAGAACTGAACAGTGTCTTTCAGAAGGTAGCCAGGAGATAAATAAGTCGAGGCATCAGCTCAGCCAAAGCCAAACGATATGGCAAGTTCTCGACGCAACATCATCACAGGCCAACAAAAATGGCATTCCCTACTACAGACTAACAACGACGTCTCTTCATTAGGGGACGATGAGGTTTGGCTCCACCAGATGTCGTCAGTGAACGACATTATCAATAATTCAGTGTAACAAGTAATATATTTTTTCTTTCTTTATGACTAACATTGTTTCATGTTTATTACATATGAGAGTGGTAGTGCTATCCGATACATTCCAAATATCTTCATGTACCTGTTCTATAAAGGTCAGTACTTCTCCTAGCAGTCTTTGTTTGGTGAGCATGGGGCTAGCCCGTCAGCGACTGTTTAACGATGTGATCGGTTGAAAACACTGTGCATGTGTTCAACGTGCTTTCAGTAATGAGCGTTGGGGCATGATCATGTTGGCCCCATGTTTAGAGCATCCAATTAAAAAAAATGGCATACGTCAACGAGAGGGAGGACAGCAGAATGGTTAGGATGCAAGGAGTAGAGGGGGCAAAAGTGGATGCGTGAGGAGTGGAGATGAAGTGCACTGGTACCAGTTTTCAAGAATAAGGGTGATGTTCAGAGCTGTAGTAACTACAGATGAACAAAGTTGATCAGCCACAGCATGAAGATATGGGGAATAGTACTGGGAGCTAGCTCAAGGGGAGAGTTGATGATCAGCGAGCAGCCATATGGTTTCATGCCACGAAAGAGCACCACAGATGTGATATTTGCTTTGAGAATGTTGTTGGAGAAGTATATAGAAGGCCAGAAGGAGTTACATTGTGTCTTTGTGGCTTTAGACAAAGCATATGACAGGGTGCCGAGAGAGGAGGTGTGGTATTGTATGAGGAAGTCGGGAGTTGCAGAGAAGTATGTAGGAGTGGTGCAGGATATGTATGAGGGCAGTGTGACAGTGGTGAGGTGTGTGGTTGGAATGACAGATGGGTTCAAGGTGAAGGTGGGATTACATCAAGGATCGGCTCTGAGCCCTTTCTTGTTTGCAATGGTGATGGACAGGTTGACAGACGAGATCAGGCAGGAATCTTTGTGGACTATGATGTTTGCAGATGACATTGTGATCTGTAGCGAGAGTAGGGTGCAGGTGGAGGAGAGCCTGGAGAGGTGGAGGTATGCACTAGAGAGAAGAGGAATTAAAGTCAGTAGGAGCAAGACGGAATACATATGCGTGAATGAGAGGGAGGACAGTGGAATGGTGAGGATGCAAGGAGTAGAAGGCATACGAGTCTAAATACTTGGGGTCAACCGTCCAAAGTAACGGGGAGTGCAGAAGAGAGGTGGAGAAGAGAGTGCAGGCAGGGTGGAGTCGGTGGAGAAGTGTGTCAGGGGTGATTTGTGACAGACGGGTACCAGCAAGCGTTAAAAGGAAGGTTTACAATATGGTAGTGAGACCAGCTATGTTGTATGGTTTAGAGTCGGTGGCACTGACATAAAAACAGGAGGTGGAGCTGGAGGTGGCAGAGTTGAAGATGATAAGATTTTCATTGGGAGTGACGAAGAAGGACATGATTAGGAACGAGTATGTTAGAGGGACAGCTCAAGTTGGACGGTTTGGAGACAAAGCAAGAGAGGCAAGATTGAGATGGGTTGGACATGTGACCCACTGTGGGGACCCCTAATGGGAACATCCGGGAGAAGAAGAAGAAGCAGAAGCAGAAGCAGAAGAAGCAGAAGAAGAAGAACAACAGCAACATACATGAAGACGTTTGGTAAACGGTGTTTACGGTATCGGCATTGATACGCAGCTGCACGCGCGCGCCACCATGGGGCACCAGAGGTTAAAAGCTCTTGCTATGCTATCAACTGAATATGGATTCATTCATGGATTGGTGGACTACGATAGAAAAGTTATTGAAACGTTTTCCCAGACGAAATAACATCATGCATCTTTTCTTTTCAAGCAATGACTGTCACTGGAGTGTATTTTGCATTATTATCAGTCGTGCTACTTTGGCTGTAGGTTAAGGCCCGGAAAACAGTGGGGTTCCCTGCTCTGAATTGTTGCTTTGGATGGACGTGCTATTGCAGTTGCAGAACGCGGTGATGGTACTGCTGGCGATGTACTTCGACTTTGTACTTTGATTATCTTATTCACTGCCTCTCGATGATCTAAAGTGCACTTATACTAAAAATGCACTTCTCATGACGTGACCTCTTGTCTATGATATGACTACCATGTAGTACCATGTGGTACCATGTAGTACCCTATGACGTCTGTTGATAATTATTGACTTTATCTGTCGATTGCTGACTCTCTCTAAGTCTCTTCGGTTACAAGCTTCTACTGAATGAGTAAATGTAAAAGTAAATAGAGGAGCACGGAAGACAGAATAGATGTTTCAGATACAAGCCAGTTTGTTTGACATCCAGGCTCCTCCTCATTCAGACGCTTCACTCTCATCGTCAAGAAGATTCTAAATGGGAACTGATCCGCTGGGAACTATGACGTTTGCATGGGGGAGTCATTAGGGATTATTTCAAATGTAATCACAAACCTACTGAATCGTGAAATAATGTAAGTGGGCTGAGTGATTGTCTAGATCATACATATGGACACATGTCAAGATGAACAAGTCCCAAGGCCATGAATCACACCAGCCTGTTTTTCCTTGTACCAAGTACCTGCAGTGTTCCTACAGGCTCAGAACAGATGTTCACGTGGGGGAGAAAACAGATGCTCCTGTCAGAGAACCATCTGTGAACACACACAAAAGAAAAGACTGTTACCCCAATGTCTGGAAAGACAGTTTGATCCAAACCAACCACTCAGCCTTTCATGTCTCTGCTAGTCGTGCAGACCCATTGCTGAGTGGCAGGCATGTCTGTTTTCTGGCCCCAAGAAATGCTGAGCTCTGGGCCCAATGTTCTAGCCCTCCTACAGTGAAGAAAAAGATGAAGTTCTAGTTCTCTTGCAATGACGAAAAGGATGAGGAGGACAATGAATTATCTACACAGCACTTTGATTAACAATGCTAAGTGCTTCAAATAATGCTAAATGTGTAACACCACACACCCTTCCTTGTGTCTGTGCATGTCCATAGCAACTGAAGATGCCCACGTTTAACTAGTAGTCTAGTAGTCCACAATGAAATAAGGACCATCCGCGAGTACATCAGAAAGAGACCCCCCCCCAGGATGAACTGCTGAGTGAGTAACTCATGCAGCAGAAGACAGAGTGTGGAGGAAGAAGAAACGGATGTACCATGGAAAATCAAGCCCCTCAATGGGATGTACCATCGAAAGATAAGAGTACTGAGAAATCCTACGAGTGGCTAAAAAAGGCTGGACTGAAGGACAGCACAGAGGCTCTGGTCATAGCAGCACAAGAACAGGCACTCAGGACCAGATCGGTTGAGGCAGGGGTCTACCACACCAGACAAGACCCAAGGTGTAGGCTATGCGAAGACACCCCTGAGACAATCCAGTACTTAGTAACAGGGTGTAAAACGCTAGCTGAGAAAGCATACACTGAAAGGCATAACCAAGTGGCTGGGATAGTGTACAGGAATATCTGTACTGACTAAAGACTGGAAGTCCCCAAGTCCAAACTGGAGACACTGCAAAAAGTGGTTGAGAATGGCCGACTAAGATCCTGTGGAACTTTAAGTTCCAGACTGACAAGCAGGTGCTGGCTAACCAACCAGACATTGTGCTGGTGGACAAGGAACAGAAGATAGGAGTAGTGATCAATGTAGCAATCCTGAGTGATGGCAACATCAGGGCGAAAGAGAACTAGAAGCTAGAGAAATACCAAGAGCTGAGGGAAGAACTTGATTGGATGTGGAAGGTGAACTCCACAGTAGTCCCAGTGGTAATAGGAGCACTAGGAGCTGTGACCCCCAAACTGGGAGAGTGGCTCCAGCAGATTCCAGGAACAATATCCGAGGTCTCTGTCCAGAAGAGTGCAGTCCTAGGAACAGCTAAGATACTGCACAGAACCCTCAACCTCCCAGGCCCCTGGTAGAGGACCAGAGCTTGAGGATGACACGCACCACCCGAAAAAGGGTTAGAGGAAGATTTTTGTTTTAATATCAAAGAAATTGTTATTCTGTCTCATTTCAGATACTTCCATTAGTGCACTTCCATGTAGTACACTATGTGCACAATGCACTTACTTGCACAGTGCGTGTATTTCAACAGGATAGTGTTTTCTCAAATCGAACACAGCTATTGTGCACTTACCGGAAATGACGATCGCAACATTTGACCACTTCCGCTTTTTCTTCTTTTTAATGGCGAATTACAAATGGGCGGAACCTGTATCGCCCGCACCGCAGGAGACATCGCTAACCACTAGACTAAAGGGTCAGACCCGCCAGCCAGCCGCCAGCGTGTATTCTTATCCATGCACGTTACACTACCCCCCCTCCTTCGGGGAGCGCGTCCCCGCGCTTAAGCATATCAGCTCCTTCACGCCTCATACGCTTCCGATGGCCTTACGGTCGCTCCATCCCACTTCTGACACCAATGTAGCGAATTCGGGGGACAACGCAACCACAGGAACTGCCGCGGCCGGGAAGCGAACCTGTATCGCTCGCCCCGCAGCAGACATCGCTAACCGCTAGACTAAAGGGTCAGACCCGCCAGCCAGCCGCCAGCGTGTCTTCTTATCCGTGCACGTTACAATAGTTTCGATAATTGTCTGAACTGCTGAACTATATATATATATATATATGTGTGTGTGTGTGTGTGCGCGCACGCGTGTGTGTGGCATCCAGTCTTAGCCTGTTAATTTTGTCAATCAAACTCATTTCATGAGACAAAAAATGCTTTTTGTCTCATGAACTCATGAGCTCCTTCACTCCTTCACCCAACTCTCAGTCCTGTTGGGTGAAGGAGAAGGAGAGGGGGAAGGCATGTCCAGGAGCAGTGGGTGAGCAGGAAGGGTAAGGGTGTGGAGGTGAGAGTTGGAACTTTGAATGTTGGCACTATGACTAATAAATGGAAAGAGCTGGCAGATATGATGGAGAGAAGGAACGTAGATATACTGTTTGTGTAAGAGGACAGGTGGAAGGGGAGAAGGCCAGGAGCATCGGAGGTGGGTTCAAACTCTTCTACCATGGTGCGGACGGGAGGAAAAATGGGGTAGAGGTCGTTCTGAAGAGTGTGATGGAGGTGAAGAGCGTGTTGGACAGAGTGATGAGTATGAAGCTGGAAATCGAAGGCGTGATGATAGATGTTTTCAGAGCATATGCCCCGCAAGTTGGGTGTGAAATTGAAGAGAAAGAAGAATTCTGGAGTGAGTTGGATGAAGTGGTGGAGAGGGTACCCAAGGAGGAGAGAGTGGAGATCGGAGCGGACTTCAGTGGGCATGTAGGTGAAGGGAACAGAGGTGATGGGTAGGTATGGTGTCAAGGAGAGGAATGTGGAAGGACAGATGGTGGTGGATTGTGTGAAAAGGATGGACATGGCAGCGGTGAATACATATTTCTAGAGGAGAGAGGACCACAGGGTGACGTATCAGAGTGGAGGAAGGCGCACACAGGTTGACTATACATCTTATGCAGGAGGTGCAATCTGAAAGAGACTGGAGACCGCAAGGTGGTGACGTTGGGGGGGGGGGGGTAGCTAGGCAGTACCTAATGGTGGAATGGCCATCTGGAGCACCGGGAGTTTTCTGGGTGGGACGCTTGACAATTCGGGTTGATGCAACGCAAAATGTAAATCACCCCAGCCCCCACGTGAATAAAAATAACCAAGTGGCGTGTGTCTGGCTGGCCCAGGCGCGTGGGCTGCTGGCCCACTGCGGTTGGGTATTAAATCAGTCAGCCTCTCTCGCTCCCAGCCAAACACTTTTGGTCTGGTCCATTCTAACGTTTCCTGGGTCTCGCCCCTTTCCCGTGGCAACATTTAAACAGTGCAGTGGAGCAAGATGGACAAACAAAGAGAGAACAAACGCAAAGGTGGTGCTGAAAAGTGGAGAGAGAGGAGGTTGAAGTCCCGTGAGGCTGACGCAGCCAAATTTCACCTCAGCCTAAGTCAGTGACATGTGTGTATATGGCACCTTGACGGACATCAAGTGTACGGATGGACCTCCAATCTCGTTCCTCCCCAGAATGCAGTTCTGTCCACAAAATGTGTGCCAAGTGTTTCACAGAATGGAACAAAACGGGTTTCGCGAGATGAAAAAATATATTTGTCTCAAAAATTAATTCTGTGGGCGAAATTCACAGGGTAAGAACGGGCATCCTGTTGCGTTGCCCCACGTTGCAAACGCTTTACCGAAGAACCAAACAAGTTTGAGTGCTGATGTGCTCCATCTTACTGTCACCGCCTGTTGCTGCTGCCGGGAGGCCGACTACCCGAGCTAAAACAGATTTGGAGAATAAATACACATTCATCTGTCTTGTTCAAACGGTGTTGGTGTTTTTAATTATTCGTTATAATCACCTGTACAGTGTTTGCTAGGAGGAGGCTGCCATTTATCAAATTAAATAAAATGAACACCATGACGTCTCTAATGACTCCACCTGTGCAGCTGAAGGGAATACAACAAGGTCTCATCTTTTCACAAAAGTTATTTAGTAGGATTATCGGTAACACCTTAGTATGGGGAACATAAAAAAACTTAATTACTAGTGAATTAGTAATGATCAAGATGTCACTTTAGTATGGGGAACATATTCTAAATAACAAAAACTTAATTTAGAGTAATTTAACACTATGAACACTTGTAGTTTTGTGTTTTGTTATGTAAGAACAGACAATATTCATTAAGTGTTAGTAAGGGAGAATAACTCTTCTTGTGGTACTACCACCTTATAAAGGCCATACTAAGCAAAGCATATTGAGATGGTACTATTAATAAGCAATAATTCTGAGGTTATAGAGGGAAAAATCATAGTTAATGGCTTACTGGTTGTATAATAAGGCCATGCAGAATAAGGCATTAATGAGTACGTAATAATGACCAATTAAGAGCCAATATGTTGCTAATTTGCATGCTAATAAGCACCTAATTAATGGTGACTACGTTCCCCATACTAAAGTGTTACCGGATTATCTTAAAAAACAAAAGTTTATTTTTGATTAAAGAGTTGCTTCAGGAATTTCCCTCCACTTTAATGCGGATCAGAAACTGCAGGTTGACTTGAGGGAGTGTGCATGGTAATGGATGGTTTAAGGCCACATACCACAGTAGACACAGGGACACAAACCTGGAGCCAGCTCCAGAGTCAAATCTAAAGTTTCAGCATAGAAATAATATAAAGTGAAATTGTGGTTCCTTTGCCTGAATTGAATTTACAGCAGTATCTGCACGCAGTACAACAATCAACAGAAGCACTTGAGAGACTCCGCTAACATTCCTGATTCAGATCTGAGGCTGAGCTCCAGGTTCAGGAGCATGAAAATATGCAGATTCCTCATCCAGACACAAGTTTTAACAGTTGCATTACACGTCACATTACACATGTGGTCTATTATCACGACCCACTACAACCTTAGACTACATAAATACTGCGAATACGGTAGCGTGGTGGTCTATTCTGTTGCCTACCAACACGGGGATCGCCGGTTCCAATCCCTGTGTTACCTCCGGCTTGGTCGGGCGTCCCTACAGACACAGTTGGCCGTATCTGTAGGTGGGAAGCCGGATGTGGGTAGGTGTCCTGGTCGCTGCACTAGCGCCTCCTCTGGTCGGTCGGGGCACCTGTTCGGGGGGGAATAGCGTGATCCTCCCACATGTTATTCCACCCTGGAGAAACTCCTCACTGTCAGGTGAAGAGAAGCGGCTGGTGACTCCACATGTATGGGAGGAGGCATGTGGTAGTCTGCAGCCCTTCCCCGGCTCGGCAGAAGGGGGTGGAGCAGAGACCGGGACAGCTCGGAAGAGTGGGGTAATTTGGGGAGAAAAACGGGGGAAAAAACAAAACAAAACAAAAAAACTGCGTTTCATTTACATCATTAAGTTAACTAAACTAAACTCTACTACGCCACCAACAGGAGGTGGAAGCAGAAGAGTCTCTATATAAAATCACTCATATCTTAACTCATCATTTCAATGAGTAACGCTCTAAAAATAACAAAAATGATAGTGAGAAATAAAAAGACGTGACACGAGGCATTTTGAGACTGTCCTCCAGCAAAAAACGACCCCACAGGTCGTTTGTACAGGCAGCTTATTACGACCTGTAGTACGTATTAAAGTTAAGCGACCTCTAGCGGCCGTGCTGCTAATAGCAATCTTAGTTACTATACTAGACGGCGAAACAACACAAAAACGCAGTGACTGCATATGCTGTTGTCCTCAGATTGTTTTTAATCACTATTCACTGTGGACATACCTTTATTAGCCTGTATGAGGCGCTGCAGAAAGGATGTCAACACTTACAATAAAACCCACAATGCACAGGGGCGAAAAGTCTTTCGGTAGCATACCTCCTGCCGCCGGTAGGGGCGCTAATTTCGGAAACGCTCCACTGGGTCGTATTAGAGGGTGTACGACCTATATGTGGTCGTAGGGGTTGGAGGACTTGTAAGGCATTTTGTGTATCCATGGTTTTGTCTGAATACTCACGACACACCTGACTGAGGAGTGACGTGTGTGTACGTGTGTGACTATGTGGTAGGGTTGCAGAAATCACACACACACACACACACACACACACACACACACACACACACAAGCCTGTGAAATATCATCTAACAGTAAGGTGGGAACAATGTGAAAGAGGGTCGCTTCTACCTTTTCAGCACAACTTGTGGCACATGTTATATATACTATATATCATATAAAATCACATCATATATCATAAATCACATGTATCCGCTAAAGATAATAAAGATGATTACATTTTGTGCAGATTTGAATTATTTTTTTTACTAATTGCCATGTTTTCAAATGTTTGCAAATCACACAATTTCCGGGTGCCTTAATTTGTTGTTATGTGATCATGCGAGAACAACCTGTGACGCTTAAAGATGGACGTAAAATACCCCGAGAACACAAAAAACTAACATGGGTAGAAGACAGGACAACACACTAAACACGGCCACACAAACGACTAAAACAACCGCCAAAAACCAACAAGATGGACCAGAGACTGGTGCAATGAGAGAGAAAAGAAAGAAGGATCACCAAACTGGCGTAAAAGATGTCAACGTCGATGACAGATGATGATGATGATGATGATGATGAAGATGGCAAATTAAAAAACATCTAATTGGACATCAGATCTGATGCAGATCTGCAAACAAATGACTGCAGGATCTACACAGACGTGTGATGGCGCTATGTGTGTAACGGGGATTAGTTGGGCGTCTCTTGTTACGCACGTTTCATCCACTAAGGCGCACAGCACCTCCAGAGGGCTTAGTGGTAAAACCCGCCACTCCGAGACCCCTTCGCATCACACGTGTTTCTGCTAATACAAGACTAACAGCCCACCTACATGCTGTGTCTGCAGACACCCTCCAACTGCCTGTCCCACGCGTCAGTTAACCATTTCCAAAACCATCCATACACAACGCAAATACTACCACACTGCAACTGATAGGAGCGCACGCGTGAATCCGAGCCCCCTAATCTGACTCTCTCTCTACATACGCGCGCGCGCGCGCACAAAGCCCATTTTGCCAGTCGGGATTGTCAGTCGGCACCATTGTGATCGTATGACGGCACATCTTCCCACCTGAAGCACCGTCTTCAAGGTGACGTCTGAGTTGTCGGTGGTCGGCCGGCATATCTTCTCCCCGTTGATGGTCACCTCCCCCATGATGAAGAGCATCGGCGTGGCCAGCACGAAGGACGCCAGCCACATGGCGCTGATGAGCTTCTTGGTGCGGCTGCGGGACATGATGCTCTTGGCCTTGAACGGGTGGCAGATGGCCATGTAGCGCTCCACGCTCAGGCTGGCGATGTTGAGCACGGTGGCGTAGGAGCAGCTGTCCCGGAGGAAGTAGTAGCCCCGGCAGACGGCGTCCCCGAACAGCCAGGGGTGGTGGAACCAGATGAAGTTGTACAGCTCGATGGGCATGGACAGTACCAGGATCAGCAGGTCGGAGACGGCGAGGCTGACCAGGTGGTAGTGGACGGTGCTCTGCAGGTTCTGGAGAGACTTCTTGGTCAGCAGCGTGTACAGGGTGATGGAGTTGCCCACGGATCCGACCGCGAACAGAGCGACGTAGATGATGGTGACCAGGATCTTGGAGTAGATGTCCGTGTTCACTTCCAAGTCTTCCTCCTCCGGCGGCTCGGAGCCGACGGTTCCGTTGGCGATGGGCGGCTGGGAGTCGTTTCCATGGTCGAAGAGTCTCTGCGCCAGCGCGCCCATGCCCGCCAAGTCGCGCCCTGACAGCGTCAAGTTTACATCCATCCTCTTGTGGCGTGAAGACACAACGTGATGACTGGGGTGTGTTTGTGTTCGAGTCCAATGTACACCGATTAATTTTCAGTCAGTCATTGAAAAGGCTTAGCTCCGTGCGTAAAGGCGGGGTGGGGGGAGGCGGACGGGAGAGAGTCGCACTGAGGCGGAGGGGGAGTCGGAGCTCTTTTATATTTGGTGGGGTAGGGGGCGGCGGGCTGGTCCTTAGACCTTGGTGACGCACAGCCATTCAATGCCTGATGTTTTTGTTTTGTTTTGTTTTTGTTTTGCTGTCTTCTCCGCTGATAACTCCGCTTGGAAAGCTGCAGTAACGCGCTCCGCGGTGACGACGCACCACAGGGGGAGTCTGACGCGCGCGTTCACCATTTATATTCTCTCATACGAACTGTGAGCGCGTTGGTTTTATCACACACACACACACACACACACACACACACACACACACACACACACACACACACACACACACACACACACACACACACACATACATACACGCGCGCGCGCGCACGCACACAAACACACGCGCACACACATATAACACACACGCACGCACAGACACACAAGCACACGCGCACACACAAACACACATAACGCGCACACGAAGACACACACACAAACACACACATACGCACACACACATAACACACATACGCACACGCACACACAAACACACACATACGCACACACACAAACACACGCACGCACGCACGCACACATACACAAACATCATCATCATCGGCGGTCACTCGGGGTCGAGTATGACTGTCCTCCTTCTTGGTCCTTCTGGGTCTTCGGGTGGGCGAAGAGGCCGATCCTGGAGCCGCATATTTTGGCGCAGTGTGGGCAGGGGTGGGCGGTGGTAATTGTGGGATTGGTTTGGGCCTTTTTGGTGGAAACTCCCTCCTTTTTGAGTCTGCGCTTGTCATTATTATATAGTGCAGCTCCTTCCCGGACCAGTTTTTTCCAGGTCGCCCTGTTGGTTGCTGTGTCCTCCCAGGTCTTAGGGTCTATTAAAAAATTTTATGTTCGCTTGGATGTTATCCTTATACCTTTTCTTTTGACCACCCGGGGCACGTTGTCCTGTGAGAAGCTGGGAGTATAGGACTTGTTTTGGAAGGCGAGAGTCAGGCATACGGACGACATGGCCAGTCCATCTGAGCTGGTGTTGGGCAATGGTGGCAGTGGTAGCGGGAATGTTAGCCTCCTCCAGGACGCTGGTGTTGGTGCGTCTATCTTCCCAGGTGATCTTGAGGATTTTTCGGAGGCACCTCTGATGATGTGCCTCTAGTGCCTTCAGGTGCCTGCTGTATGTGGTCCAGGATTCTGATCCATACAATAGGGTGGGCAACACTACCGCTTTGTAGACCAGAATTTTCGTTCTGGCCTGGAGGTCGCGGTTTTCAAAGACCCTTTTGTTCAGTCTTGAGAAACCCCACTGGTGTATTTCCTCATCAATATTAGCTTTGGAGGATAGGAGGCTTCCGAGGTATGTAAAGTGGTCCACATTTTCCAGTCTGGTTTTGTCAACATAGATAGTTGGGGGTGGCGCAGGGTTATTTGTGTTGGGTGGTGGCTGGTAGAAGATCTGGGTCTTTTTTATGTTAAGGGCCAGACCAAGCTGCTTGTATGCCTTGGCAAAAGCATCCAGAATGCACTGTAGGTCCTCTTCTGAATGGGCCACAAGGGCATTGTCATCGGCATACTGCAGCTCCATGATGGATATGGTGGTGGTTCTGCTTTTAGCCCTGAATCTGTTGATGTTCAGGAGTTGTACGTCGGTTCTGTACATGATTCTGACTCCTTGTGGCAGATGTTTACCCATAAGATGGAGGATAGCAGAAATGAAAATGGAGAACAGGGTAGGAGCAAAGACACAGCCCTGCCTGACTCCAGTGTGAACCCTGAAGGGTTCCGTTTCATCATCTCCACTGCCACTGATTACTGTGGCTGTCATATTGTCATGCAATAATCTCAGTATCCGGATGTATTTGTCCGGGCAGCCAATTTTTGCCAGAACCAGCCGCAGAGCCTGACGGTTCACAGAGTCAAATGCTTTTGTGAGGTCTATGAATGCCATGCATAGTGGTTGATTTTGTTCCCGGCATTTTTCCTGTAGTTGGCGAGCAGTGAAAATCATGTCCACGGTACTTCTAGTTGGGCGAAATCCACTCTGAGACTCAGGGAGAATGTTTTCTGACAGGGGGAGGAGTCTATTAGCCAAAACCCGGGCGAGAGTTTTCCCAGTGGTCAATAGGAGGGAAATGCCACGGTAATTTCTGCAGTCTGCTTTGTCTCCCTTCTTAAAGATGGAGACAATGATGGCATCCTAAGTTGTGCAGGGATATCCTCCTTTTCCCATATTTTGAGGAGCAAGGCGTGGATGTGACTAAGGAGAACTGGCCCACCATCCTTCAGGATTTCTGCTGGGATGCCGTCAGGTCCAGTGGCCTTGTTGTTTTTCATCTTCCTTATGCATCCTGCCCCTCGTTCCGACTGGGTGGTGCTCCCATATTCTCATTGATGGGTTGTTGAGGGAGTTGGTCAAGGGCCTCCATCTCAGTAGTTGTGTCCCTGTTCAGTAGCGCCTCATAATGCTCTTTCCATCTGTTGGTAATTTACTCATTGTCTTTCAGCAGCATTAGCCCATCTTTGGAGCGAAGGGGGGCTAGGCAGCGGTGGCTGGGGCCATATACCGCTCTTGTGGCATCGAAGAAACCTCTGGTATCCCCACAGTCAGCAAGCTGCTGGATCTCCAGAGCCTTCCTTGTCCACCACTGGTTCTTCAGTTGCCTAACCCGAGATTGAACAGCTGCCTTTGCTATGGCATGGGCTACTCTTTTAGCCTTGCAGTTGATGTCATTTTGCCAGACAATGAAGGTTTGCTGCTTGATGTCAATGAGCTGTTGGATTTCGTTGTCATTCTCATCGTACCAGTCTTGATGTTTCCAGGATTTATAAGCGAGAGTGCTTTTGCAGGAGTTCATGGTGATAGACTTAAGCAGGTCCCAGTGTGTATCAATATCTTCTGGATATTGCTTGGGCAGAGCAGCGCTGAGAGTAGCCTGGAGCTGTTCTCGAAAGGTGGTGTCACCCAGCCGTTCGATGTTGAGCTTTGGCTGGCACTGTCTTTTTGGCACCCTTCTTTTCCGCGTGAGACTGATGGACATGATGGAGCGGATGAGGCGGTGGTATATCCAGCAGTCATCCGCACTGGTCATCGCTCTGGTGTTGACCACATCATGGCGGTCTTTGGCGCGGACGACTATGTAATCGATGAGGTGCCAGAGCTTAGAGCGAGGATGCATCCAGGATGTTTTAAGTTTATTCTTTTGGCGGAAAAGTGTGTTGGTGATGACCAGGCTGTGTTCTGAGCACTTTGATAGCAGTAATATGCCGTTGGAGTCCTTGTTGCCAACTCCTTCCTTCCCGATTGTACCTCTCCATAGATTGTGGTTTCGTCCCACCCTCGCTGGTTAAGATGTTGTCCAGGTCAGCATAGAAGGCCTCCTTCACGTCATCCTGTGCATCAAGTGTTGGAGCATAGGCACTAACAACAGTGGCCTTTTGGCCCCCTGCGAGCACCAGGCGTATGGACATTAGGTGTTCATTGATGCCCACAGGGAGTTCGGAGAGGTGGTTGATGAGGCTGTTCTTAATAGCAAAACCCACACCGTGGATCCTTGGCTCATGAGCAGGTTTTCCTTTCCAAAAGAAAGTGTATCCGCCTTTTTCCTCCTTCAGCTGCCCTTCATTAGCCAGTCGGGTTTCGGAGAGTGCTGCTATATCGATCCGGAATCTCCTTAGCTCCCTGGCAATGATGGCAGTTCACCTTTCGGGTCGATCACTGTGTTTGTTGTCCATGAGGGTCCGCACGTTCCAGGTTCCAATGTAAGTTTGCTTCTGTTTATGTTTCTGACTGCTTAGTGGTGATCCCTCTGGGTGCGGTAGCCCAGACAGGAGTTTTCGAGGCAGGCTATGTTTAGGGCACCTTTTCCAGCCCCTTCCCCTACTGGGGTGAGCAGAGTGGATCCTAAATAGGGCTGCTCAGTCGTGGGTACAGCTGCCGAAAAGCTATTTCTGCCTCAGCCCAAGAGCTTAGCGACTGAATCAGACACCCACCGCCTGTGTGTCAGGTTGTGGCTAGGAGCCGCCAGACTTCACGGTCCTGCCCCCGTCACCGCTTCCTGATCGCCACAGGACTTTGTCCAGGATGTTAAACGGTCTGATTCCCTTTCGGGAGGACGCCTGTGCGTGGAATCTTTTAATGTGGGGAGGCTGGTGCACAGGCAGCCTCCATACCATCCTTGGCATAGAAAGGCCAGGATCCAGTGGCATGGAGACCAAGACAACTGGGGGCCCTTCTTTGCTGCAGCCTTCTTCCGCCTTTGCGGCCGTTGTAGTGCTCCTCACAGCCACCATCTTGAGGACTTAGTTGCTATTAGCCCATAGCTGGGGCAGTGGTTGAGAGACGCCAGGGCGTGTCCACACACCGGGGGGCCTGCGCGCCTTCTCTTTGGGGCCCACTGCTGCTCCGGGATACCCTACAGCAGGGGTCGGGAACCTTTTTGACTGGGAGAGCCATAAAAGCCAAATATTTCTAAATATATTTCATTGAGAGCCATATAGTACTTTTAACGTATAATAAATTAAATATGTCTTACTTTTAATGCGACTTCTGGTGCTGCATGGTTTTGCTGATGGCCTTGTAGTCTGGTTCATACGTGGTGAGGTTGAGCTTCATGCAGGCGTTGAGGCTTCCATCAGTTAAACGTGAGCGTAGGTTGGTCTTAATGTTCCTCATATGCGAGAAAGACTGTTCACATGCATATGTAGAGCCAAACATGGTCAATACGGCAATACTCACACGCTGCATTGTGTGGTATGTCACAGGAAGCTCGTTCCAAGTTTTAAGAATCAGCTGGTCTTCAGGTTGAAGATTTTTAATTTCTGTCCACTTGTGTTCCCTCGCCAGCTCTGCTCGCTGTCGCGCAAGACTTTCCAACTCTCCATTAAGTGACTTGAACTTACTCATCCACATGTCTGATGCCTTCAGGTCAGCAACTTCCAGCTCAAAGTCTCCGATAGAGACCCCGGGGATGCATGTCAGGTCGATTTTGTCCACTGCACACTCATGTGGATGAGTGATGAACTTGAAAAGACCAGTGCGCGCACGAAATTCTCCAAAACGTGCTTTGAATGACTGCAGGAGATTGAACGTAAAGCCAGCTAGCTGCTGGAGATCCAGATGTTGAGTGGAGTCACTTGCTAAGCATGCATCTCTAAATTGTTGCAGTCTTTCAAAGTGCAGAAGACGACCTGTTTCAATGTCCCTGAGAAAGACTTCCAGCTTGCTTTCAAATGCAAACACTGCTTGTTGAAGGGATGAGATTGTATTTCCAATACCTTGCATTTTCACATTGAGCTGGTTCAGATGGCCAGTTATGTCCACGAGATAGTGAAACTGCAGGAGCCAGTCAGTGTTGTCTAGCTCAGGATGCTTGACGCCTTTCATTTCAAGAAAAGTCCGGATTTCACTCAGGCAAGCTGCAAAACGGCTGAGCACCTTCCCCCTTGACAACCAACGCACGTTGCTGTGTAAAAGCAGACCGGGATAATGATTCCCAACTTCTTCTAACAGAGCTTTAAACTGGCGATCATTTAAAGCTCGGGCAACAATAAAGTTGACCACTCGAATGACCAGAGACATCACCTCGCCAAGCTCCTGGCCACACGTCTGAGCGCAAAGCGCCTCCTGGTGCAGGATGCAATGAAAACTTAGGATGGCTCTCTTTTCATGTTCACGGAGAAGCGCTACAAATCCTTTGTTCTTCCCCAACATACAGGGTGCACCATCAGTACAGACAGAAATAAGTTTATCCATCGGTAGTTTTTTTTCTTTAGCAAACCCCATGAAAGACATGAATAAATCCTCTCCTCTTGTTGTCCCTTTCATTGGCAAAACAGCCAAGCTTTCCTCACGCAGTGTGTCACCTGCAGCATACCTGGCAATGATACTGCACTGAGATAGATGGCTAACGTCTGTTGACTCATCTAACGCGAGAGAAAAGTATGTCCCGGCGTTTATGTCCTTAATTTGTGTTTCCTCGACTTGATTTGCCATCATGATGCTACGATCGTGCACAGTTCTTGCTGACAGGGGCATGTCTTTTATTCGTTTGATTATCTTGTCTTTATTTGGGAAGTCATCAAACAGTTCATTGGCCACATCAAGCATGAATGTTTTGGCATACTCGCCATCTGTGAATGACTTTCCATTCCTTACTATTGCCAAAGCCCCCGCAAAGCTAGCGGAATTCCCGTCACCTTGCTTGGTCCACACACGTAGTTGCTGCTGACTCGTCTGCACTCTCCGCTGTAGCTCCTCGCATGCCCTTTTCCTGCTGTCCCCCGCTGGATATTTCGATGCAAATGAAGCATGGTGCGTATCGAAGTGCCGCTTTATATTTGACCGTTTCATCGATGCAATTTTATCATTGCATATTAGACATACCGCAGATCCTGCTCTCTCCACAAATGCAAATTCCTCTGTCCACGCAGCCTGGAATGCACGGTAATCATCGTCTTTTTTTCTTTTCGCCATCTTTTCCGTTACAAGGGTTGAAGCGGATAAACTAGTTGGCTATCTGATATAATTGATTTCTTCACCTTTACAATGACCCGGACATGCTCGCGAGCCATTGGTTCCCGACCCGACCCACGGGTGACCCGTGACCCGTGAAATTTATCTTCAAAACTAATTTCTGTTTACTTTAAAATGACACAGTATTATTAAGAAATATCACAAGTATTTTAAAATCAGTTCCAAACTGATTTTTTTGAAAAAAAAAAAAAAGTTCAACTCAAAATTGTCTGGGAGCCATATGCCGTCACCGGAAGAGCCATATATTGCTCGCGAGCCATAGGTTCCCGACCGCTGATCTATATACTATGTATAGACATCTATACCTAAACACACCTCTATTCATCTATACGCTCTGTATAGACATTTATAGCTAAACACTCCTCTATTCATCGATACACTCTGTATAGACATCTATACCTAAACACTCCTCTATTCATATATACACTATGTATAGACATCTATACCTAAACACTCCTCTATTAATATATACATTCTGTATAGACAGCTATACCTAAACACTCCTCTATTCATCTATACACTATGTATAGACATCTATACCTAAACACTCCTCTATTCATATATACACTATGTATAGACATCTATACCTAAACACTCCTCTATTAATATATACATTCTGTATAGACAGCTATACCTAAACACTCCTCTATTCATCTATACACTATGTATAGACATCTATACCTAAACACTCCTCTATTCATCTATACACCCTGTATAGACAGATATACCTAAACACTCCTCTATTCATCTATACACTCTGTATAGACATCTATACCTAAACACTCCTCTATTCATCTATACACCATATATTGACAGTTATACCTAAACACTCCTCTATTCCTCTATACACCCTGTATAGACATCTATACCTAAACACTCCTCTATTCATCTATACACTCTGTATATATATCTATACCTAAACACTCCTCTATTCATCTATACACTCTGTATAGACATCTATACCAAAATACTCCTCTATTCATCTATACATTCTGTATAGACATCTATACCTAAACACTCCTCTATACATCTATACACCATATATAGACATTTATACCTAAACACTCCTCTATTCCTCTATACACCCTGTATAGACATCTATACCTAAACACTCCTCTATTTATCTATACACTCTGTATAGACATATATACCTAAACACTCCTCTATTCATCTATACACTCTGTATAGACATCTATACCTAAACACTCCTCTATTCATCTATACACCATATATAGACATTTATACCTAAACACTCCTCTATTCATCTGTACACCATGTACAGACATCTATACCTAAACACCCCTCTATTCATCTATACACCCTGTATAGACATCTATACCTAAACACTCCTTTATTCATCTATACACTCTCTATAGACATCTATACCTAAACACTCCTCTATTCATCTATACACCATATATAGAAATCTATACCTATACACTCCTCTATTCATCTATACACTCTGCATAGACATATATACCTAAAACCTCCTCTATTCATCTATACACTCTGTATAGACGTCTAAACCAAAACACTCCTCTATTCGTCTATACACTCTGTATAGACATATATACCTAAACACTCCTCTGTTCTTCTATACACTATGTATAGACATCTATACCTAAACACTCCTCTATTCACCTATACAATCTGTGTAGACATCTATACCTAAACACTCCTCTATTCATCTATACACCATATATAGACATCTATACCTAAACACTCCTCTATTCATCTATACACCATATATAGACATCTATACCTAAACACTCCTCTATTCATCTGTACACCATGTACAGACATCTATACCTAAACACTCCTCTATTCATCTATACACCATATATAGACATCTATACCTAAACACTCCTCTATTCATCTGTACACCATGTACAGACATATATATCTAAAAACTCCTCTATTCATCTATACACTCTGTATAGACATCTATACCTAAACACTCCTCTATTCATCTATACACCATATATAGACATCTATACCTAAACACTCCTCTATTCATCTATACACTCTGTATAGACATCTATACCTAAACACTCCTCTATTCATCTATGCACCATATATAGACATTTATACCTAAACACTGCTCTATTCATCTGTACACCTTGTACAGACATTTATACCTAAACACTCCTCTATTCATCTATACACCCTGTATAGACATATATACCTAAACACTCCTCTTTTCATCTATACACTCTGTATAGACATCTATACCTAAACACTCCTCTATTCATATATACACCCTGTGTAGACATCTATACCTAAACACTCCTCTATTCATCTATACACTCTGTATAGACATCTATACCTAAACACTCCTCTATTCATCTATACACCATATATAGACATCTATACCTAAACACTCCTCTATTCATCGATACACTCTGTATAGACATCTATACCTAAACACTCCTCTATTCATATATACACTATGTATAGACATCTATACCTAAACACTCCTCTATTCATCTATACACCATATATAGACATCTATACCTAAATACTCCTCTATTAATATATACATTCTGTATAGACAGCTATACCTAAACACTCCTCTATTCATCTATACACTATGTATAGACATCTATACCTAAACACTCCTCTATTCATCTATACACCCTGTATAGACAGATATACCTAAACACTCCTCTATTCATCTATACACCATATATTGACAGTTATACCTAAACACTCCTCTATTCCTCTATACAACCTGTATAGACATCTATACCTAAACACTCCTCTATTCATCTATACACTCTGTATATACATCTATACCTAAACACTCCTCTAATCATCTATACACTCTGTATAGACATCTATACCAAAATACTCCTCTATTCATCTATACATTCTGTATAGACATCTATACCTAAACACTCCTCTATACATCTATACACCATATATAGACGTCTATACCTAAACACTCCTCTATTCATCTATACACTATGTATAGACGTCTATACCTAAACACTCCTCTATTCATCTATACACTATGTATAGACATATATACCTAAACTCTCCTCTATTCATCTATACACCATATATAGACATCTATACCTAAACAATCCTCTATTCATCTGTACACCATGTACAGACATCTATATCTAAACACTCCTCTATTCATCTATACACTCTGTATAGACATCTATACCTAAACACTCCTCTATTCATCTATACACCATATATAGACATTTATACCTAAACACTCCTCTATTCATCTATACATTATTTATAGACATCTATACCTAAACACTCCTCTATTCATCTATAATCTCTGTATAGACATCTATACCTAAACACTCCTCTATTCATCTATACACTCTGCATAGACATATATATCTAAACCCTCCTCTATTCATCTATACACTCTGTATAGACGTCTAAACCAAAACACTCCTCTATTCGTCTATACACTCTGTATAGACATATATACCTAAACACTCCTCTGTTCTTCTATACACTATGTATAGACATCTATACCTAAACACTCCTCTATTCACCTATACAATCTGTGTAGACATCTATACCTAAACACCCCTCTATTCATCTATACACTATGTATAGACATCTATACCTAAACACTCCTCTATTCACCTATACACCATATATAGACATCTATACCTAAACACTCCTCTATTCATCTGTACACCATGTACAGACATCTATACCTAAACACTCCTCTATTCATCTATACACCATATATAGACATCTATACCTAAACACTCCTCTATTCATCTGTACACCATGTACAGACATATATATCTAAAAACTCCTCTATTCATCTATACACTCTGTATAGACATCTATACCTAAACACTCCTCTATTCATCTATACACCATATATAGACATTTATACCTAAACACTCCTCTATTCATCTATACACCATATATAGACATCTATACCTAAACACTCCTCTATTCATCTATACACTCTGTATAGACATCTATACCCAAACACTCCTCTATTCATCTATGCACCATATATAGATATTTATACCTAAACACTGCTCTATTCATCTGTACACCTTGTACAGACATTTATACCTAAACACTCCTCTATTCATCTATACACCCTGTATAGACATCTATACCTAAACACTCCTCTTTTCATCTATACACTCTGTATAGACATCTATACCTAAACACTCCTCTATTCATATATACACCCTGTATAGGCATCTATACCTAAACACTCCTCTATTCATCTATACACTCTGTATAGACATCTATACCTAAACACTCCTCTATTCATCTATACACCATATATAGACATCTATACCTAAACACTCCTCTATTCATCTGTACACTCTGCATAGACATCTATACCTAAACACTCCTCTATGCATCTATACACTCTGTATAGACATCTATACCAAAACACTCCTCTATTCGTCTATACACTCTGTATAGACATATATACCTAAACACTCCTCTATTCATCTATACACTATGTATAGACATCTATACCTAATCACTCCTCTATTCACCTATACACTATGTATAGACGTCTATACCTAAACACTCCTCTATTCATCTATACACTATGTATAGACGTCTATACCTAAACACTCCTCTATTCATCTATACACTATGTATAGACATCTATACCTAAACACTCCTCTATTCATCTATACACCATATATAGACATCTATACCTAAACAATCCTCTATTCATCTGTACACCATGTACAGACATCTATATCTAAACACTCCTCTATTCATCTATACACTCTGTATAGACATCTATACCTAAACACTCCTCTATTCATCTATAATCTCTGTATAGACATCTATACCTAAACACTCCTCTATTCATCTATACACCATATATAGACATTTATACCTAAACACTCCTCTATTCATCTATACACTCTGTATAGACATCTATACCTAAACACTCCTCTATTCATCTATAATCTCTGTATAGACATCTATACCTAAACACTCCTCTATTCATCCATACACCATATATAGACATCTAAACCTAAACACTCCTCTATTCATCTGTACACCTAGACATCTATATCTAAACACTCCTCTATTCATCTATACACTCTGTATAGACATCTATACCAAAATACTCCTCTATTCATCTATACACCATATATAGACATTTATACCTAAACACTGCTCTATTCATCTATACACCCTGTATATACATCTGTACCTAAACACTCCTCTATTCATCTATACACTCTGTATAGACATCTATACCTAAACACTCCTCTATTCATCTATACACTCTGTATAGACATCTATACCTAAACACTCCTCTATTCATCTATACACCATATATAGACATCTAAACCTAAACACTCCTCTATTCATCTGTACACCATGTACAGACGTCTATATCTAAACACTCCTCTATTCATCTATACTCTCTGTATAGACATCTATACCAAAATACTCCTCTATTCATCTATACACCATATATAGACATTTATACCTAAACACTCCTCTATTCCTCTATACACCCTGTATATACATCTATACCTAAACACTCCTCTATTCATCTATACACTCTGTATAGACATCTATACCTAAACACTCCTCTATTCATCTATACACTCTGTATAGACATCTATACCTAAACACTCCTCTATTCATCTATACACTCTGTATAGACATCTATACCTAAACACTCCTCTATTAATCTATACACCATATATAGACATTTATACCTAAACACTCCTCTATTCATCTGTACACCATTGACAGACATCTATACCTAAACACCCCTCTATTCATCTATAAACCCTGTATAGACATATATATCTAAACCCTCCTCTATTCATCTATACACTCTGTATAGACGTCTAAACCAAAACACTCCTCTATTCGTCTATACACTCTGTATAGACATATATACCTAAACACTCCTCTGTTCTTCTATACACTATGTATAGACATCTATACCTAAACACTCCTCTATTCACCTATACAATCTGTGTAGAAATCTATACCTAAACACCCCTCTATTCATCTATACACTATGTATAGACATCTATACCTAAACACTCCTCTATTCACCTATACACCATATATAGACATCTATACCTAAACACTCCTCTATTCATCTGTACACCATGTACAGATATCTATACCTAAACACTCCTCTATTCATCTATACACCATATATAGACATCTATACCTAAACACTCCTCTATTCATCTGTACACCATGTACAGACATATATATCTAAAAACTCCTCTATTCATCTATACACTCTGTATAGACATCTATACCTAAACACTCCTCTATTCATCTATACACCATATATAGACATTTATACCTAAACACTCCTCTATTCATCTATACACCATATATAGACATCTATACCTAAACACTCCTCTATTCATCTATACACTCTGTATAGACATCTATACCTAAACACTCCTCTATTCATCTATGCACCATATATAGATATTTATACCTAAACACTGCTCTATTCATCTGTACACCTTGTACAGACATTTATACCTAAACACTCCTCTATTCATCTATACACCCTGTATAGACATCTATACCTAAACACTCCTCTTTTCATCTATACACTCTGTATAGACATCTATACCTAAACACTCCTCTATTCATATATACACCCTGTATAGGCATCTATACCTAAACACTCCTCTATTCATCTATACACTCTGTATAGACATCTATACCTAAACACTCCTCTATTCATCTATACACCATATATAGACATCTATACCTAAACACTCCTCTATTCATCTGTACACTCTGCATAGACATCTATACCTAAACACTCCTCTATGCATCTATACACTCTGTATAGACATCTATACCAAAACACTCCTCTATTCGTCTATACACTCTGTATAGACATATATACCTAAACACTCCTCTATTCATCTATACACTATGTATAGACATCTATACCTAATCACTCCTCTATTCACCTATACACTATTTATAGACGTCTATACCTAAACACTCCTCTATTCATCTATACACTATGTATAGACGTCTATACCTAAACACTCCTCTATTCATCTATACACTATGTATAGACATCTATACCTAAACACTCCTCTATTCATCTATACACCATATATAGACATCTATACCTAAACAATCCTCTATTCATCTGTACACCATGTACAGACATCTATATCTAAACACTCCTCTATTCATCTATACACTCTGTATAGACATCTATACCTAAACACTCCTCTATTCATCTATACACCATATATAGACATTTATACCTAAACACTCCTCTATTCATCTATACACTCTGTATAGACATCTATACCTAAACACTCCTCTATTCATCTATAATCTCTGTATAGACATCTATACCTAAACACTCCTCTATTCATCTATACACCATATATAGACATTTATACCTAAACAGTCCTCTATTCATCTATACACTCTGTATAGACATCTATACCTAAACACTCCTCTATTCATCTATAATCTCTGTATAGACATCTATACCTAAACACTCCTCTATTCATCCATACACCATATATAGACATCTAAACCTAAACACTCCTCTATTCATCTGTACACCTAGACATCTATATCTAAACACTCCTCTATTCATCTATACACTCTGTATAGACATCTATACCAAAATACTCCTCTATTCATCTATACACCATATATAGACATTTATACCTAAACACTGCTCTATTCATCTATACACCCTGTATATACATCTGTACCTAAACACTCCTCTATTCATCTATACACTCTGTATAGACATCTATACCTAAACACTCCTCTATTCATCTATACACTCTGTATAGACATCTATACCTAAACACTCCCCTATTCATCTATACACCATATATAGACATTTATACCTAAACACTCCTCTATTCATCTGTACACCATGTACAGACATTTATACCTAAACACTCCTCTATTCATCTATAAGCCCTGTATAGACATCTATACCTAAACACTCATCTATTCATCTATACACTCTCTATAGACATCTATACCTAAACACTCCTCTATTCATCTATACAACATATATAGAAATCTATACCTAAACACTCCTCTTTTCATCTGTACACCATGTACAGAAATATATATCTAAACACTCCTCTATTCATCTATACACTATGTATAGACTTCTATACCTGAACACGCCTCTATTAATCTATACACTCTGCAAAGACAAATATACCTAAACACTCCTCTATTCATCTATACACTCTGTATAGACGTCTAAACCAAAACACTCCTCTATTCGTCTATACGCTCTGTATAGACATATATACCTAAACACTCCTCTATTCATCTATACACCATATATAGACATTTATACCTAAACACTCCTCTATTCATCTATACACCATATATAGACATCTATACCTAAACACTCCTCTTTTCATCTATACACTCTGTATAGGCATCTATACCTAAACACTCCTCTATTCATCTATACACCCTGTATAGACATCTATACCTAAACACTCCTCTATTCATCTATACACTCTGTATAGACATCTACACCTAAACACTCCTCTATTCATCTATACACCATATATAGACATATATATCTAAACACTCCTCTATTCATGTGTAAACCATGTACAGACATCTATATCTAAACACTCCTCTATTCATCTATGCACCATATATAGATATTTATACCTAAACACTGCTCTATTCATCTGTACACCTTGTACAGACATTTATACCTAAACACTCCTCTATTCATCTATACACCCTGTATAGACATCTATACCTAAACACTCCTCTTTTCATCTATACACTCTGTATAGACATCTATACCTAAACACTCCTCTATTCATATATACACCCTGTATAGGCATCTATACCTAAACACTCCTCTATTCATCTATACACTCTGTATAGACATCTATACCTAAACACTCCTCTATTCATCTATACACCATATATAGACATCTATACCTAAACACTCCTCTATTCATCTGTACACTCTGCATAGACATCTATACCTAAACACTCCTCTATGCATCTATACACTCTGTATAGACATCTATACCAAAACACTCCTCTATTCGTCTATACACTCTGTATAGACATATATACCTAAACACTCCTCTATTCATCTATACACTATGTATAGACATCTATACCTAATCACTCCTCTATTCACCTATACACTATGTATAGACGTCTATACCTAAACACTCCTCTATTCATCTATACACTATGTATAGACGTCTATACCTAAACACTCCTCTATTCATCTATACACTATGTATAGACATCTATACCTAAACACTCCTCTATTCATCTATACACCATATATAGACATCTATACCTAAACAATCCTCTATTCATCTGTACACCATGTACAGACATCTATATCTAAACACTCCTCTATTCATCTATACACTCTGTATAGACATCTATACCTAAACACTCCTCTATTCATCTATACACCATATATAGACATTTATACCTAAACACTCCTCTATTCATCTATACACTCTGTATAGACATCTATACCTAAACACTCCTCTATTCATCTATAATCTCTGTATAGACATCTATACCTAAACACTCCTCTATTCATCTATACACCATATATAGACATTTATACCTAAACACTCCTCTATTCATCTATACACTCTGTATAGACATCTATACCTAAACACTCCTCTATTCATCTATAATCTCTGTATAGACATCTATACCTAAACACTCCTCTATTCATCCATACACCATATATAGACATCTAAACCTAAACACTCCTCTATTCATCTGTACACCTAGACATCTATATCTAAACACTCCTTTATTCATCTATACACTCTGTATAGACATCTATACCAAAATACTCCTCTATTCATCTATACACCATATATAGACATTTATACCTAAACACTGCTCTATTCATCTATACACCCTGTATATACATCTGTACCTAAACACTCCTCTATTCATCTATACACTCTGTATAGACATCTATACCTAAACACTCCTCTATTCATCTATACACTCTGTATAGACATCTATACCTAAACACTCCCCTATTCATCTATACACCATATATAGACATTTATACCTAAACACTCCTCTATTCATCTGTACACCATGTACAGACATTTATACCTAAACACTCCTCTATTCATCTATAAGCCCTGTATAGACATCTATACCTAAACACTCATCTATTCATCTATACACTCTCTATAGACATCTATACCTAAACACTCCTCTATTCATCTATACACCATATATAGAAATCTATACCTAAACACTCCTCTTTTCATCTGTACACCATGTACAGAAATATATATCTAAACACTCCTCTATTCATCTATACACTATGTATAGACTTCTATACCTGAACACGCCTCTATTAATCTATACACTCTGCAAAGACAAATATACCTAAACACTCCTCTATTCATCTATACACTCTGTATAGACGTCTAAACCAAAACACTCCTCTATTCGTCTATACGCTCTGTATAGACATATATACCTAAACACTCCTCTATTCATCTATACACCATATATAGACATTTATACCTAAACACTCCTCTATTCATCTATACACCATATATAGACATCTATACCTAAACACTCCTCTATTCATCTATACACTCTGTATAGACATCTATACCTAAACACTCCTCTATTCATCTATGCACCATATATAGACATTTATACCTAAAAACTGCTCTATTCATCTGTACACCATATACAGACATCTATACCTAAACACTCCTATAATCATCTATACACCCTGTATAGACATCTATACCTAAACACTCCTCTTTTCATCTATACACTCTGTATAGGCATCTATACCTAAACACTCCTCTATTCATCTATACACCCTGTATAGACATCTATACCTAAACACTCCTCTATTCATCTATACACTCTGTATAGACATCTACACCTAAACACTCCTCTATTCATCTATACACCATATATAGACATATATATCTAAACACTCCTCTATTCATGTGTAAACCATGTACAGACATCTATATCTAAACACTCCTCTATTCATCTATACACTCTGTATAGACATATATACCTAAACACTCCTCTATTCATCTATACACTCTGTATAGACATCTATACCTAAACACTCCTCTATTCATCTATACACCATATATAGACATCTATACCTAAACACTCCTCTATTCATCTATACAACATATATAGACATCTATACCTAAACACTCCTCTATTCATCTCTACACTCTGTATAAACATCTATACCTAAACACTCCTCTATTCATCTATACACTCTCTATAGACATCTATACCTAAACACTCCTCTATTCATCTATACACTCTGTATAGACATCTATAACTAAACACTCCTCTATTCACCTATAAACTATGTATAGACATCTATACCTAAACACTCCTCTATTCATCTGTACACCATGTACAGACATCTATATCTAAACACTCCTCTATTCATCTATACACTCTGTATAGACATCTATACCTAAACACTCCTCTATTCATCTATACACCATATATAGACATCTATATCTAAACACTCCTCTATTCATCTATACAGCATATATAGACATCTATACCTAAACACTCATCTATTCATCTATATATTCTGTATGGACATCTATACCTAAACACTCCTCTAATCACCTATACACTCTATATAGACATATATAACTAAACACTCCTCTATTCACCTATACACTATGTATAGACAGATATACCTAAACACTCCTCCATTCATCTATACACTCTGTATAGACATCTATACCTAAACACTCCTCCATTCATCTATACACTCTGTATAAACATCTATACCTAAACACTCCTCTATTCATCTATACACCATATATAGACATCTAAACCTAAACACTCCTCTATTCATCTGTACACCTAGACATCTATATCTAAACACTCCTCTATTCATCTATACACTCTGTATAGACATCTATACCAAAATACTCCTCTATTCATCTATACACCATATATAGACATTTATACCTAAACACTCCTCTATTCCTCTATACACCCTGTATATACATCTGTACCTAAACACTCCTCTATTCATCTATACACTCTGTATAGACATCTATACCTAAACACTCCTCTATTCATCTATACACTCTGTATAGACATCTATACCTAAACACTCCCCTATTCATCTATACACCATATATAGACATTTATACCTAAACACTCCTCTATTCATCTGTACACCATGTACAGACATTTATACCTAAACACTCCTCTATTCATCTATAAGCCCTGTATAGACATCTATACCTAAACACTCATCTATTCATCTATACGCTCTCTATAGACATCTATACCTAAACACTCCTCTATTCATCTATACACCATATATAGAAATCTATACCTAAACACTCATCTTTTCATCTGTACACCATGTACAGAAATATATATCTAAACACTCCTCTATTCATCTATACACTATGTATAGACTTCTATACCTGAACACGCCTCTATTAATCTATACACTCTGCAAAGACAAATATACCTAAACACTCCTCTATTCATCTATACACTCTGTATAGACGTCTAAACTAAAACACTCCTCTATTCGTCTATACGCTCTGTATAGACATATATACCTAAACACTCCTCTATTCATCTATACACCATATATAGACATTTATACCTAAACACTCCTCTATTCATCTATACACCATATATAGACATCTATATCTAAACACTCCTCTATTCATCTATACACTCTGTATAGACATCTATACCTAAACACTCCTCTATTCATCTATGCACCATATATAGACATTTATACCTAAACACTCCTCTATTCATCTATACACCATATATAGACATCTATACCTAAACACTCCTCTTTTCATCTATACACTCTGTATAGGCATCTATACCTAAACACTCCTCTATTCATCTATACACCCTGTATAGACATCTATACCTAAACACTCCTCTATTCATCTATACACTCTGTATAGACATCTATACCTAAACACTCCTCTATTCATCTATACACCATATATAGACATATATATCTAAACACTCCTCTATTCATGTGTAAACCATGTACAGACATCTATATCTAAACACTCCTCTATTCATCTATACACTCTGTATAGACATATATACCTAAACACTCCTCTATTCATCTATACACTCTGTATAGACATCTATACCTAAACACTCCTCTATTCATCTATACACCATATATAGACATCTATACCTAAACACTCCTCTATTCATCTATACAACATATATAGACATCTATACCTAAACACTCCTCTATTCATCTCTACACTCTGTATAAACATCTATACCTAAACACTCCTCTATTCATCTATACACTCTGTATAGACATCTATACCTAAACACTCCTCTATTCATATATACACTCTGTATAGACATCTATAACTAAACACTTCTCTATTCACCTATAAACTATGTATAGACATCTATACCTAAACACTCCTCTATTCATCTGTACACCATGTACAGACATCTATATCTAAACACTCCTCTATTCATCTATACACTCTGTATAGACATCTATACCTAAACACTCCTCTATTCATCTATACACCATATATAGACATCTATATCTAAACACTCCTCTATTCATCTATACAGCATATATAGACATCTATACCTAAACACTCATCTATTCATCTATATATTCTGTATGGACATCTATACCTAAACACTCCTCTATTCATCTATACACTCTGTATAGACATCTATACCTAAACACTCCTCTATTCATCTATGCACCATATATAGACATTTATACCTAAATACTCCTCTATTCATCTATACACCATATATAGACATCTATACCTAAACACTCCTCTTTTCATCTATACACTCTGTATAGGCATCTATACCTAAACACTCCTCTATTCATCTATACACCCTGTATAGACATCTATACCTAAACACTCCTCTATTCATCTATACACTCTGTATAGACATCTATACCTAAACACTCCTCTATTCATCTATACACCATATATAGACATATATATCTAAACACTCCTCTATTCATGTGTAAACCATGTACAGACATCTATATCTAAACACTCCTCTATTCATCTATACACTCTGTATAGACATATATACCTAAACACTCCTCTATTCATCTATACACTCTGTATAGACATCTATACCTAAACACTCCTCTATTCATCTATACACCATATATAGACATCTATACCTAAACACTCCTCTATTCATCTATACAACATATATAGACATCTATACCTAAACACTCCTCTATTCATCTCTACACTCTGTATAAACATCTATACCTAAACACTCCTCTATTCATCTATACACTCTGTATAGACATCTATACCTAAACACTCCTCTATTCATATATACACTCTGTATAGACATCTATAACTAAACACTTCTCTATTCACCTATAAACTATGTATAGACATCTATACCTAAACACTCCTCTATTCATCTGTACACCATGTACAGACATCTATATCTAAACACTCCTCTATTCATCTATACACTCTGTATAGACATCTATACCTAAACACTCCTCTATTCATCTATACACCATATATAGACATCTATATCTAAACACTCCTCTATTCATCTATACAGCATATATAGACATCTATACCTAAACACTCATCTATTCATCTATATATTCTGTATGGACATCTATACCTAAACACTCCTCTAATCATCTATACACTCTATATAGACATATATAACTAAACACTCCTCTATTCACCTATACACTCTGTATAGACGTCTAAACCAAAACACTCCTCCATTCATCTATACACTCTGTATAAACATCTATACCTAAACACTCCTCTATTCATCTATAAACTCTGTATAGACATCTATACCTAAACACTGCTCTATTCATCTATACACTCTGTATAGACATCTATAACTAAACACTCCTCTATTCACCTATAAACTATGTATAGACATCTATACCTAAACACTCCTCTATTCATCTGTACACCATGTACAGACATCTATATCTAAACACTCCTCTATTCATCTATACACTCTGTATAGACATTTATACCTAAACACTCCTCTATTCATCTATACACTCTGTATAGACATCTATACCTAAACACTCCTCTATTCATCTATAATCTCTGTATAGACATCTATACCTAAACACTCCTCTATTCATCTATACACCATATATAGACATTTATACCTAAACACTCCTCTATTCATCTATACACTCTGTATAGACATCTATACCTAAACACTCCTCTATTCATCTATAATCTCTGTATAGACATCTATACCTAAACACTCCTCTATTCATCCATACACCATATATAGACATCTAAACCTAAACACTCCTCTATTCATCTGTACACCTAGACATCTATATCTAAACACTCCTCTATTCATCTATACACTCTGTATAGACATCTATACCAAAATACTCCTCTATTCATCTATACACCATATATAGACATTTATACCTAAACACTGCTCTATTCATCTATACACCCTGTATATACATCTGTACCTAAACACTCCTCTATTCATCTATACACTCTGTATAGACATCTATACCTAAACACTCCTCTTTTCATCTGTACACCATGTACAGAAATATATATCTAAACACTCCTCTATTCATCTATACACTATGTATAGACTTCTATACCTGAACACGCCTCTATTAATCTATACACTCTGCAAAGACAAATATACCTAAACACTCCTCTATTCATCTATACACTCTGTATAGACGTCTAAACCAAAACACTCCTCTATTCGTCTATACGCTCTGTATAGACATATATACCTAGACACTCCTCTATTCATCTATACACCATATATAGACATTTATACCTAAACACTCCTCTATTCATCTATACACCATATATAGACATCTATACCTAAACACTCCTCTATTCATCTATACACTCTGTATAGACATCTATACCTAAACACTCCTCTATTCATCTATGCACCATATATAGACATTTATACCTAAAAACTGCTCTATTCATCTGTACACCATATACAGACATCTATACCTAAACACTCCTATAATCATCTATACACCCTGTATAGACATCTATACCTAAACACTCCTCTTTTCATCTATACACTCTGTATAGGCATCTATACCTAAACACTCCTCTATTCATCTATACACCCTGTATAGACATCTATACCTAAACACTCCTCTATTCATCTATACACTCTGTATAGACATCTACACCTAAACACTCCTCTATTCATCTATACACCATATATAGACATATATATCTAAACACTCCTCTATTCATGTGTAAACCATGTACAGACATCTATATCTAAACACTCCTCTATTCATCTATACACTCTGTATAGACATATATACCTAAACACTCCTCTATTCATCTATACACTCTGTATAGACATCTATACCTAAACACTCCTCTATTCATCTATACACCATATATAGACATCTATACCTAAACACTCCTCTATTCATCTATACAACATATATAGACATCTATACCTAAACACTCCTCTATTCATCTCTACACTCTGTATAAACATCTATACCTAAACACTCCTCTATTCATCTATACACTCTCTATAGACATCTATACCTAAACACTCCTCTATTCATCTATACACTCTGTATAGACATCTATAACTAAACACTTCTCTATTCACCTATAAACTATGTATAGACATCTATACCTAAACACTCCTCTATTCATCTGTACACCATGTACAGACATCTATATCTAAACACTCCTCTATTCATCTATACACTCTGTATAGACATCTATACCTAAACACTCCTCTATTCATCTATACACCATATATAGACATCTATATCTAAACACTCCTCTATTCATCTATACAGCATATATAGACATCTATACCTAAACACTTATCTATTCATCTATATATTCTGTATGGACATCTATACCTAAACACTCCTCTAATCATCTATACACTCTATATAGACATATATAACTAAACACTCCTCTATTCACCTATACACTATGTATAGACAGATATACCTAAACACTCCTCCATTCATCTATACACTCTGTATAGACATCTATACCTAAACACTCCTCCATTCATCTATACACTCTGTATAAACATCTATACCTAAACACTCCTCTATTCATCTATACACCATATATAGACATCTAAACCTAAACACTCCTCTATTCATCTGTACACCTAGACATCTATATCTAAACACTCCTCTATTCATCTATACACTCTGTATAGACATCTATACCAAAATACTCCTCTATTCATCTATACACCATATATAGACATTTATACCTAAACACTCCTCTATTCCTCTATACACCCTGTATATACATCTGTACCTAAACACTCCTCTATTCATCTATACACTCTGTATAGACATCTATACCTAAACACTCCTCTATTCATCTATACACTCTGTATAGACATCTATACCTAAACACTCCCCTATTCATCTATACACCATATATAGACATTTATACCTAAACACTCCTCTATTCATCTGTACACCATGTACAGACATTTATACCTAAACACTCCTCTATTCATCTATAAGCCCTGTATAGACATCTATACCTAAACACTCATCTATTCATCTATACGCTCTCTATAGACATCTATACCTAAACACTCCTCTATTCATCTATACACCATATATAGAAATCTATACCTAAACACTCCTCTTTTCATCTGTACACCATGTACAGAAATATATATCTAAACACTCCTCTATTCATCTATACACTCTGTATAGACATCTATACCTAAACACTCCTCTATTCATCTATACACCATATATAGACATATATATCTAAACACTCCTCTATTCATGTGTAAACCATGTACAGACATCTATATCTAAACACTCCTCTATTCATCTATACACTCTGTATAGACATATATACCTAAACACTCCTCTATTCATCTATACACTCTGTATAGACATCTATACCTAAACACTCCTCTATTCATCTATACACCATATATAGACATCTATACCTAAACACTCCTCTATTCATCTATACAACATATATAGACATCTATACCTAAACACTCCTCTATTCATCTCTACACTCTGTATAAACATCTATACCTAAACACTCCTCTATTCATCTATACACTCTGTATAGACATCTATACCTAAACACTCCTCTATTCATATATACACTCTGTATAGACATCTATAACTAAACACTTCTCTATTCACCTATAAACTATGTATAGACATCTATACCTAAACACTCCTCTATTCATCTGTACACCATGTACAGACATCTATATCTAAACACTCCTCTATTCATCTATACACTCTGTATAGACATCTATACCTAAACACTCCTCTATTCATCTATACACTCTGTATAGACATCTATACCTAAACACTCCCCTATTCATCTATACACCATATATAGACATTTATACCTAAACACTCCTCTATTCATCTGTACACCATGTACAGACATTTATACCTAAACACTCCTCTATTCATCTATAAGCCCTGTATAGACATCTATACCTAAACACTCATCTATTCATCTATACGCTCTCTATAGACATCTATACCTAAACACTCCTCTATTCATCTATACACCATATATAGAAATCTATACCTAAACACTCCTCTTTTCATCTGTACACCATGTACAGAAATATATATCTAAACACTCCTCTATTCATCTATACACTCTGTATAGACATCTATACCTAAACACTCCTCTATTCATCTATACACCATATATAGACATATATATCTAAACACTCCTCTATTCATGTGTAAACCATGTACAGACATCTATATCTAAACACTCCTCTATTCATCTATACACTCTGTATAGACATATATACCTAAACACTCCTCTATTCATCTATACACTCTGTATAGACATCTATACCTAAACACTCCTCTATTCATCTATACACCATATATAGACATCTATACCTAAACACTCCTCTATTCATCTATACAACATATATAGACATCTATACCTAAACACTCCTCTATTCATCTCTACACTCTGTATAAACATCTATACCTAAACACTCCTCTATTCATCTATACACTCTGTATAGACATCTATACCTAAACACTCCTCTATTCATATATACACTCTGTATAGACATCTATAACTAAACACTTCTCTATTCACCTATAAACTATGTATAGACATCTATACCTAAACACTCCTCTATTCATCTGTACACCATGTACAGACATCTATATCTAAACACTCCTCTATTCATCTATACACTCTGTATAGACATCTATACCTAAACACTCCTCTATTCATCTATACACCATATATAGACATCTATATCTAAACACTCCTCTATTCATCTATACAGCATATATAGACATCTATACCTAAACACTCATCTATTCATCTATATATTCTGTATGGACATCTATACCTAAACACTCCTCTATTCATCTATACACTCTGTATAGACATCTATACCTAAACACTCCTCTATTCATCTATGCACCATATATAGACATTTATACCTAAACACTCCTCTATTCATCTATACACCATATATAGACATCTATACCTAAACACTCCTCTTTTCATCTATACACTCTGTATAGGCATCTATACCTAAACACTCCTCTATTCATCTATACACCCTGTATAGACATCTATACCTAAACACTCCTCTATTCATCTATACACTCTGTATAGACATCTATACCTAAACACTCCTCTATTCATCTATACACCATATATAGACATATATATCTAAACACTCCTCTATTCATGTGTAAACCATGTACAGACATCTATATCTAAACACTCCTCTATTCATCTATACACTCTGTATAGACATATATACCTAAACACTCCTCTATTCATCTATACACTCTGTATAGACATCTATACCTAAACACTCCTCTATTCATCTATACACCATATATAGACATCTATACCTAAACACTCCTCTATTCATCTATACAACATATATAGACATCTATACCTAAACACTCCTCTATTCATCTCTACACTCTGTATAAACATCTATACCTAAACACTCCTCTATTCATCTATACACTCTGTATAGACATCTATACCTAAACACTCCTCTATTCATATATACACTCTGTATAGACATCTATAACTAAACACTTCTCTATTCACCTATAAACTATGTATAGACATCTATACCTAAACACTCCTCTATTCATCTGTACACCATGTACAGACATCTATATCTAAACACTCCTCTATTCATCTATACACTCTGTATAGACATCTATACCTAAACACTCCTCTATTCATCTATACACCATATATAGACATCTATATCTAAACACTCCTCTATTCATCTATACAGCATATATAGACATCTATACCTAAACACTCATCTATTCATCTATATATTCTGTATGGACATCTATACCTAAACACTCCTCTAATCATCTATACACTCTATATAGACATATATAACTAAACACTCCTCTATTCACCTATACACTATGTATAGACAGATATACCTAAACACTCCTCCATTCATCTATACACTCTGTATAAACATCTATACCTAAACACTCCTCTATTCATCTATAAACTCTGTATAGACATCTATACCTAAACACTGCTCTATTCATCTATACACTCTGTATAGACATCTATAACTAAACACTCCTCTATTCACCTATAAACTATGTATAGACATCTATACCTAAACACTCCTCTATTCATCTGTACACCATGTACAGACATCTATATCTAAACACTCCTCTATTCATCTATACACTCTGTATAGACATTTATACCTAAACACTCCTCTATTCATCTATACACTCTGTATAGACATCTATACCTAAACACTCCTCTATTCATCTATAATCTCTGTATAGACATCTATACCTAAACACTCCTCTATTCATCTATACACCATATATAGACATTTATACCTAAACACTCCTCTATTCATCTATACACTCTGTATAGACATCTATACCTAAACACTCCTCTATTCATCTATAATCTCTGTATAGACATCTATACCTAAACACTCCTCTATTCATCCATACACCATATATAGACATCTAAACCTAAACACTCCTCTATTCATCTGTACACCTAGACATCTATATCTAAACACTCCTCTATTCATCTATACACTCTGTATAGACATCTATACCAAAATACTCCTCTATTCATCTATACACCATATATAGACATTTATACCTAAACACTGCTCTATTCATCTATACACCCTGTATATACATCTGTACCTAAACACTCCTCTATTCATCTATACACTCTGTATAGACATCTATACCTAAACACTCCTCTATTCATCTATACACTCTGTATAGACATCTATACCTAAACACTCCCCTATTCATCTATACACCATATATAGACATTTATACCTAAACACTCCTCTATTCATCTGTACACCATGTACAGACATTTATACCTAAACACTCCTCTATTCATCTATAAGCCCTGTATAGACATCTATACCTAAACACTCATCTATTCATCTATACACTCTCTATAGACATCTATACCTAAACACTCCTCTATTCATCTATCCCCATATATAGAAATCTATACCTAAACACTCCTCTTTTCATCTGTACACCATGTACAGAAATATATATCTAAACACTCCTCTATTCATCTATACACTATGTATAGACTTCTATACCTGAACACGCCTCTATTAATCTATACACTCTGCAAAGACAAATATACCTAAACACTCCTCTATTCATCCATACACTCTGTATAGACGTCTAAACCAAAACACTCCTCTATTCGTCTATACGCTCTGTATAGACATATATACCTAAACACTCCTCTATTCATCTATACACCATATATAGACATTTATACCTAAACACTCCTCTATTCATCTATACACCATATATAGACATCTATACCTAAACACTCCTCTATTCATCTATACACTCTGTATAGACATCTATACCTAAACACTCCTCTATTCATCTATGCACCATATATAGACATTTATACCTAAAAACTGCTCTATTCATCTGTACACCATATACAGACATCTATACCTAAACACTCCTATAATCATCTATACACCCTGTATAGACATCTATACCTAAACACTCCTCTTTTCATCTATACACTCTGTATAGGCATCTCTACCTAAACATTCCTCTATTCATCTATACACCCTGTATAGACATCTATACCTAAACACTCCTCTATTCATCTATACACTCTGTATAGACATCTATACCTAAACACTCCTCTATTCATCTATACACCATATATAGACATATATATCTAAACACTCCTCTATTCATGTGTAAACCATGTACAGACATCTATATCTAAACACTCCTCTATTCATCTATACACTCTGTATAGACATATATACCTAAACACTCCTCTATTCATCTATACACTCTGTATAGACATCTATACCTAAACACTCCTCTATTCATCTATACACCATATATAGACATCTATACCTAAACACTCCTCTATTCATCTATACACCATATATAGACATATATATCTAAACACTCCTCTATTCATGTGTAAACCATGTACAGACATCTATATCTAAACACTCCTCTATTCATCTATACACTCTGTATAGACATATATACCTAAACACTCCTCTATTCATCTATACACTCTGTATAGACATCTATACCTAAACACTCCTCTATTCATCTATACACCATATATAGACATCTATACCTAAACACTCCTCTATTCATCTATACAACATATATAGACATCTATACCTAAACACTCCTCTATTCATCTCTACACTCTGTATAAACATCTATACCTAAACACTCCTCTATTCATCTATACACTCTGTATAGACATCTATACCTAAACACTCCTCTATTCATATATACACTCTGTATAGACATCTATAACTAAACACTTCTCTATTCACCTATAAACTATGTATAGACATCTATACCTAAACACTCCTCTATTCATCTGTACACCATGTACAGACATCTATATCTAAACACTCCTCTATTCATCTATACACTCTGTATAGACATCTATACCTAAACACTCCTCTATTCATCTATACACCATATATAGACATCTATATCTAAACACTCCTCTATTCATCTATACAGCATATATAGACATCTATACCTAAACACTCATCTATTCATCTATATATTCTGTATGGACATCTATACCTAAACACTCCTCTATTCATCTATACACTCTGTATAGACATCTATACCTAAACACTCCTCTATTCATCTATGCACCATATATAGACATTTATACCTAAACACTCCTCTATTCATCTATACACCATATATAGACATCTATACCTAAACACTCCTCTTTTCATCTATACACTCTGTATAGGCATCTATACCTAAACACTCCTCTATTCATCTATACACCCTGTATAGACATCTATACCTAAACACTCCTCTATTCATCTATACACTCTGTATAGACATCTATACCTAAACACTCCTCTATTCATCTATACACCATATATAGACATATATATCTAAACACTCCTCTATTCATGTGTAAACCATGTACAGACATCTATATCTAAACACTCCTCTATTCATCTATACACTCTGTATAGACATATATACCTAAACACTCCTCTATTCATCTATACACTCTGTATAGACATCTATACCTAAACACTCCTCTATTCATCTATACACCATATATAGACATCTATACCTAAACACTCCTCTATTCATCTATACAACATATATAGACATCTATACCTAAACACTCCTCTATTCATCTCTACACTCTGTATAAACATCTATACCTAAACACTCCTCTATTCATCTATACACTCTGTATAGACATCTATACCTAAACACTCCTCTATTCATATATACACTCTGTATAGACATCTATAACTAAACACTTCTCTATTCACCTATAAACTATGTATAGACATCTATACCTAAACACTCCTCTATTCATCTGTACACCATGTACAGACATCTATATCTAAACACTCCTCTATTCATCTATACACTCTGTATAGACATCTATACCTAAACACTCCTCTATTCATCTATACACCATATATAGACATCTATATCTAAACACTCCTCTATTCATCTATACAGCATATATAGACATCTATACCTAAACACTCATCTATTCATCTATATATTCTGTATGGACATCTATACCTAAACACTCCTCTAATCATCTATACACTCTATATAGACATATATAACTAAACACTCCTCTATTCACCTATACACTATGTATAGACAGATATACCTAAACACTCCTCCATTCATCTATACACTCTGTATAAACATCTATACCTAAACACTCCTCTATTCATCTATAAACTCTGTATAGACATCTATACCTAAACACTGCTCTATTCATCTATACACTCTGTATAGACATCTATAACTAAACACTCCTCTATTCACCTATAAACTATGTATAGACATCTATACCTAAACACTCCTCTATTCATCTGTACACCATGTACAGACATCTATATCTAAACACTCCTCTATTCATCTATACACTCTGTATAGACATTTATACCTAAACACTCCTCTATTCATCTATACACTCTGTATAGACATCTATACCTAAACACTCCTCTATTCATCTATAATCTCTGTATAGACATCTATACCTAAACACTCCTCTATTCATCTATACACCATATATAGACATTTATACCTAAACACTCCTCTATTCATCTATACACTCTGTATAGACATCTATACCTAAACACTCCTCTATTCATCTATAATCTCTGTATAGACATCTATACCTAAACACTCCTCTATTCATCCATACACCATATATAGACATCTAAACCTAAACACTCCTCTATTCATCTGTACACCTAGACATCTATATCTAAACACTCCTCTATTCATCTATACACTCTGTATAGACATCTATACCAAAATACTCCTCTATTCATCTATACACCATATATAGACATTTATACCTAAACACTGCTCTATTCATCTATACACCCTGTATATACATCTGTACCTAAACACTCCTCTATTCATCTATACACTCTGTATAGACATCTATACCTAAACACTCCTCTATTCATCTATACACTCTGTATAGACATCTATACCTAAACACTCCCCTATTCATCTATACACCATATATAGACATTTATACCTAAACACTCCTCTATTCATCTGTACACCATGTACAGACATTTATACCTAAACACTCCTCTATTCATCTATAAGCCCTGTATAGACATCTATACCTAAACACTCATCTATTCATCTATACACTCTCTATAGACATCTATACCTAAACACTCCTCTATTCATCTATACACCATATATAGAAATCTATACCTAAACACTCCTCTTTTCATCTGTACACCATGTACAGAAATATATACCTAAACACTCCTCTATTCATCTATGCACCATATATAGACATTTATACCTAAAAACTGCTCTATTCATCTGTACACCATATACAGACATCTATACCTAAACACTCCTATAATCATCTATACACCCTGTATAGACATCTATACCTAAACACTCCTCTTTTCATCTATACACTCTCTATAGGCATCTATACCTAAACACTCCTCTATTCATCTATACACCCTGTATAGACATCTATACCTAAACACTCCTCTATTCATCTATACACTCTGTATAGACATCTACACCTAAACACTCCTCTATTCATCTATACACCATATATAGACATATATATCTAAACACTCCTCTATTCATGTGTAAACCATGTACAGACATCTATATCTAAACACTCCTCTATTCATCTATACACTCTGTATAGACATATATACCTAAACACTCCTCTATTCATCTATGCACCATATATAGACATTTATACCTAAAAACTGCTCTATTCATCTGTACACCATATACAGACATCTATACCTAAACACTCCTATAATCATCTATACACCCTGTATAGACATCTATACCTAAACACTCCTCTTTTCATCTATACACTCTGTATAGGCATCTATACCTAAACACTCCTCTATTCATCTATACACCCTGTATAGACATCTATACCTAAACACTCCTCTATTCATCTATACACTCTGTATAGACATCTACACCTAAACACTCCTCTATTCATCTATACACCATATATAGACATATATATCTAAACACTCCTCTATTCATGTGTAAACCATGTACAGACATCTATATCTAAACACTCCTCTATTCATCTATACACTCTGTATAGACATATATACCTAAACACTCCTCTATTCATCTATACACTCTGTATAGACATCTATACCTAAACACTCCTCTATTCATCTATACACCATATATAGACATCTATACCTAAACACTCCTCTATTCATCTATACAACATATATAGACATCTATACCTAAACACTCCTCTATTCATCTCTACACTCTGTATAAACATCTATACCTAAACACTCCTCTATTCATCTATACACTCTCTATAGACATCTATACCTAAACACTCCTCTATTCATCTATACACTCTGTATAGACATCTATAACTAAACACTCCTCTATTCACCTGTAAACTATGTATAGACATCTATACCTAAACACTCCTCTATTCATCTGTACACCATGTACAGACATCTATATCTAAACACTCCTCTATTCATCTATACACTCTGTATAGACATCTATACCTAAACACTCCTCTATTCATCTATACACCATATATAGACATCTATATCTAAACACTCCTCTATTCATCTATACAGCATATATAGACATCTATACCTAAACACTCATCTATTCATCTATATATTCTGTATGGACATCTATACCTAAACACTCCTCTAATCATCTATACACTCTATGTAGACATATATAACTAAACACTCCTCTATTCACCTATACACTATGTATAGACAGATATACCTAAACACTCCTCCATTCATCTATACACTCTGTATAGACATCTATACCTAAACACTCCTCTATTCATCTATAATCTCTGTATAGACATCTATACCTAAACACTCCTCTATTCATCTATACACCATATATAGACATTTATACCTAAACACTCCTCTATTCATCTATACACTCTGTATAGACATCTATACCTAAACACTCCTCTATTCATCTATAATCTCTGTATAGACATCTATACCTAAACACTCCTCTATTCATCCATACACCATATATAGACATCTAAACCTAAACACTCCTCTATTCATCTGTACACCTAGACATCTATATCTAAACACTCCTCTATTCATCTATACACTCTGTATAGACATCTATACCAAAATACTCCTCTATTCATCTATACACCATATATAGACATTTATACCTAAACACTGCTCTATTCATCTATACACCCTGTATATACATCTGTACCTAAACACTCCTCTATTCATCTATACACTCTGTATAGACATCTATACCTAAACACTCCTCTATTCATCTATACACTCTGTATAGACATCTATACCTAAACACTCCCCTATTCATCTATACACCATATATAGACATTTATACCTAAACACTCCTCTATTCATCTGTACACCATGTACAGACATTTATACCTAAACACTCCTCTATTCATCTATAAGCCCTGTATAGACATCTATACCTAAACACTCATCTATTCATCTATACACTCTCTATAGACATCTATACCTAAACACTCCTCTATTCATCTATACACCATATATAGAAATCTATACCTAAACACTCCTCTTTTCATCTGTACACCATGTACAGAAATATATATCTAAACACTCCTCTATTCATCTATACACTATGTATAGACTTCTATACCTGAACACGCCTCTATTAATCTATACACTCTGCAAAGACAAATATACCTAAACACTCCTCTATTCATCTATACACTCTGTATAGACGTCTAAACCAAAACACTCCTCTATTCGTCTATACGCTCTGTATAGACATATATACCTAGACACTCCTCTATTCATCTATACACCATATATAGACATTTATACCTAAACACTCCTCTATTCATCTATACACCATATATAGACATCTATACCTAAACACTCCTCTATTCATCTATACACTCTGTATAGACATCTATACCTAAACACTCCTCTATTCATCTATGCACCATATATAGACATTTATACCTAAAAACTGCTCTATTCATCTGTACACCATATACAGACATCTATACCTAAACACTCCTATAATCATCTATACACCCTGTATAGACATCTATACCTAAACACTCCTCTTTTCATCTATACACTCTGTATAGGCATCTATACCTAAACACTCCTCTATTCATCTATACACCCTGTATAGACATCTATACCTAAACACTCCTCTATTCATCTATACACTCTGTATAGACATCTACACCTAAACACTCCTCTATTCATCTATACACCATATATAGACATATATATCTAAACACTCCTCTATTCATGTGTAAACCATGTACAGACATCTATATCTAAACACTCCTCTATTCATCTATACACTCTGTATAGACATATATACCTAAACACTCCTCTATTCATCTATACACTCTGTATAGACATCTATACCTAAACACTCCTCTATTCATCTATACACCATATATAGACATCTATACCTAAACACTCCTCTATTCATCTATACAACATATATAGACATCTATACCTAAACACTCCTCTATTCATCTCTACACTCTGTATAAACATCTATACCTAAACACTCCTCTATTCATCTATACACTCTCTATAGACATCTATACCTAAACACTCCTCTATTCATCTATTGACTCTGTATAGACATCTATAACTAAACACTCCTCTATTCACCTATAAACTATGTATAGACATCTATACCTAAACACTCCTCTATTCATCTGTACACCATGTACAGACATCTATATCTAAACACTCCTCTATTCATCTATACACTCTGTATAGACATCTATACCTAAACACTCCTCTATTCATCTATACACCATATATAGACATCTATATCTAAACACTCCTCTATTCATCTATACAGCATATATAGACATCTATACCTAAACACTTATCTATTCATCTATATATTCTGTATGGACATCTATACCTAAACACTCCTCTAATCATCTATACACTCTATATAGACATATATAACTAAACACTCCTCTATTCACCTATACACTATGTATAGACAGATATACCTAAACACTCCTCCATTCATCTATACACTCTGTATAGACATCTATACCTAAACACTCCTCCATTCATCTATACACTCTGTATAAACATCTATACCTAAACACTCCTCTATTCATCTATACACCATATATAGACATCTAAACCTAAACACTCCTCTATTCATCTGTACACCTAGACATCTATATCTAAACACTCCTCTATTCATCTATACACTCTGTATAGACATCTATACCAAAATACTCCTCTATTCATCTATACACCATATATAGACATTTATACCTAAACACTCCTCTATTCCTCTATACACTCTGTATATACATCTGTACCTAAACACTCCTCTATTCATCTATACACTCTGTATAGACATCTATACCTAAACACTCCTCTATTCATCTATACACTCTGTATAGACATCTATACCTAAACACTCCCCTATTCATCTATACACCATATATAGACATTTATACCTAAACACTCCTCTATTCATCTGTACACCATGTACAGACATTTATACCTAAACACTCCTCTATTCATCTATAAGCCCTGTATAGACATCTATACCTAAACACTCATCTATTCATCTATACGCTCTCTATAGACATCTATACCTAAACACTCCTCTATTCATCTATACACCATATATAGAAATCTATACCTAAACACTCCTCTTTTCATCTGTACACCATGTACAGAAATATATATCTAAACACTCCTCTATTCATCTATACACTCTGTATAGACATCTATACCTAAACACTCCTCTATTCATCTATACACCATATATAGACATATATATCTAAACACTCCTCTATTCATGTGTAAACCATGTACAGACATCTATATCTAAACACTCCTCTATTCATCTATACACTCTGTATAGACATATATACCTAAACACTCCTCTATTCATCTATACACTCTGTATAGACATCTATACCTAAACACTCCTCTATTCATCTATACACCATATATAGACATCTATACCTAAACACTCCTCTATTCATCTATACAACATATATAGACATCTATACCTAAACACTCCTCTATTCATCTCTACACTCTGTATAAACATCTATACCTAAACACTCCTCTATTCATCTATACACTCTGTATAGACATCTATACCTAAACACTCCTCTATTCATATATACACTCTGTATAGACATCTATAACTAAACACTTCTCTATTCACCTATAAACTATGTATAGACATCTATACCTAAACACTCCTCTATTCATCTGTACACCATGTACAGACATCTATATCTAAACACTCCTCTATTCATCTATACACTCTGTATAGACATCTATACCTAAACACTCCTCTATTCATCTATACACTCTGTATAGACATCTATACCTAAACACTCCCCTATTCATCTATACACCATATATAGACATTTATACCTAAACACTCCTCTATTCATCTGTACACCATGTACAGACATTTATACCTAAACACTCCTCTATTCATCTATAAGCCCTGTATAGACATCTATACCTAAACACTCATCTATTCATCTATACGCTCTCTATAGACATCTATACCTAAACACTCCTCTATTCATCTATACACCATATATAGAAATCTATACCTAAACACTCCTCTTTTCATCTGTACACCATGTACAGAAATATATATCTAAACACTCCTCTATTCATCTATACACTCTGTATAGACATCTATACCTAAACACTCCTCTATTCATCTATACACCATATATAGACATATATATCTAAACACTCCTCTATTCATGTGTAAACCATGTACAGACATCTATATCTAAACACTCCTCTATTCATCTATACACTCTGTATAGACATATATACCTAAACACTCCTCTATTCATCTATACACTCTGTATAGACATCTATACCTAAACACTCCTCTATTCATCTATACACCATATATAGACATCTATACCTAAACACTCCTCTATTCATCTATACAACATATATAGACATCTATACCTAAACACTCCTCTATTCATCTCTACACTCTGTATAAACATCTATACCTAAACACTCCTCTATTCATCTATACACTCTGTATAGACATCTATACCTAAACACTCCTCTATTCATATATACACTCTGTATAGACATCTATAACTAAACACTTCTCTATTCACCTATAAACTATGTATAGACATCTATACCTAAACACTCCTCTATTCATCTGTACACCATGTACAGACATCTATATCTAAACACTCCTCTATTCATCTATACACTCTGTATAGACATCTATACCTAAACACTCCTCTATTCATCTATACACCATATATAGACATCTATATCTAAACACTCCTCTATTCATCTATACAGCATATATAGACATCTATACCTAAACACTCATCTATTCATCTATATATTCTGTATGGACATCTATACCTAAACACTCCTCTATTCATCTATACACTCTGTATAGACATCTATACCTAAACACTCCTCTATTCATCTATGCACCATATATAGACATTTATACCTAAACACTCCTCTATTCATCTATACACCATATATAGACATCTATACCTAAACACTCCTCTTTTCATCTATACACTCTGTATAGGCATCTATACCTAAACACTCCTCTATTCATCTATACACCCTGTATAGACATCTATACCTAAACACTCCTCTATTCATCTATACGCTCTGTATAGACATATATACCTAAACACTCCTCTATTCATCTATACACCATATATAGACATATATATCTAAACACTCCTCTATTCATGTGTAAACCATGTACAGACATCTATATCTAAACACTCCTCTATTCATCTATACACTCTGTATAGACATATATACCTAAACACTCCTCTATTCATCTATACACTCTGTATAGACATCTATACCTAAACACTCCTCTATTCATCTATACACCATATATAGACATCTATACCTAAACACTCCTCTATTCATCTATACAACATATATAGACATCTATACCTAAACACTCCTCTATTCATCTCTACACTCTGTATAAACATCTATACCTAAACACTCCTCTATTCATCTATACACTCTGTATAGACATCTATACCTAAACACTCCTCTATTCATATATACACTCTGTATAGACATCTATAACTAAACACTTCTCTATTCACCTATAAACTATGTATAGACATCTATACCTAAACACTCCTCTATTCATCTGTACACCATGTACAGACATCTATATCTAAACACTCCTCTATTCATCTATACACTCTGTATAGACATCTATACCTAAACACTCCTCTATTCATCTATACACCATATATAGACATCTATATCTAAACACTCCTCTATTCATCTATACAGCATATATAGACATCTATACCTAAACACTCATCTATTCATCTATATATTCTGTATGGACATCTATACCTAAACACTCCTCTAATCATCTATACACTCTATATAGACATATATAACTAAACACTCCTCTATTCACCTATACACTATGTATAGACAGATATACCTAAACACTCCTCCATTCATCTATACACTCTGTATAAACATCTATACCTAAACACTCCTCTATTCATCTATAAACTCTGTATAGACATCTATACCTAAACACTGCTCTATTCATCTATACACTCTGTATAGACATCTATAACTAAACACTCCTCTATTCACCTATAAACTATGTATAGACATCTATACCTAAACACTCCTCTATTCATCTGTACACCATGTACAGACATCTATATCTAAACACTCCTCTATTCATCTATACACTCTGTATAGACATTTATACCTAAACACTCCTCTATTCATCTATACACTCTGTATAGACATCTATACCTAAACACTCCTCTATTCATCTATAATCTCTGTATAGACATCTATACCTAAACACTCCTCTATTCATCTATACACCATATATAGACATTTATACCTAAACACTCCTCTATTCATCTATACACTCTGTATAGACATCTATACCTAAACACTCCTCTATTCATCTATAATCTCTGTATAGACATCTATACCTAAACACTCCTCTATTCATCCATACACCATATATAGACATCTAAACCTAAACACTCCTCTATTCATCTGTACACCTAGACATCTATATCTAAACACTCCTCTATTCATCTATACACTCTGTATAGACATCTATACCAAAATACTCCTCTATTCATCTATACACCATATATAGACATTTATACCTAAACGCTGCTCTATTCATCTATACACCCTGTATATACATCTGTACCTAAACACTCCTCTATTCATCTATACACTCTGTATAGACATCTATACCTAAACACTCCTCTATTCATCTATACACTCTGTATAGACATCTATACCTAAACACTCCCCTATTCATCTATACACCATATATAGACATTTATACCTAAACACTCCTCTATTCATCTGTACACCATGTACAGACATTTATACCTAAACACTCCTCTATTCATCTATAAGCCCTGTATAGACATCTATACCTAAACACTCATCTATTCATCTATACACTCTCTATAGACATCTATACCTAAACACTCCTCTATTCATCTATCCCCATATATAGAAATCTATACCTAAACACTCCTCTTTTCATCTGTACACCATGTACAGAAATATATATCTAAACACTCCTCTATTCATCTATACACTATGTATAGACTTCTATACCTGAACACGCCTCTATTAATCTATACACTCTGCAAAGACAAATATACCTAAACACTCCTCTATTCATCTATACACTCTGTATAGACGTCTAAACCAAAACACTCCTCTATTCGTCTATACGCTCTGTATAGACATATATACCTAAACACTCCTCTATTCATCTATACACCATATATAGACATTTATACCTAAACACTCCTCTATTCATCTATACACCATATATAGACATCTATACCTAAACACTCCTCTATTCATCTATACACTCTGTATAGACATCTATACCTAAACACTCCTCTATTCATCTATGCACCATATATAGACATTTATACCTAAAAACTGCTCTATTCATCTGTACACCATATACAGACATCTATACCTAAACACTCCTATAATCATCTATACACCCTGTATAGACATCTATACCTAAACACTCCTCTTTTCATCTATACACTCTGTATAGGCATCTATACCTAAACATTCCTCTATTCATCTATACACCCTGTATAGACATCTATACCTAAACACTCCTCTATTCATCTATACACTCTGTATAGACATCTACACCTAAACACTCCTCTATTCATCTATACACCATATATAGACATATATATCTAAACACTCCTCTATTCATGTGTAAACCATGTACAGACATCTATATCTAAACACTCCTCTATTCATCTATACACTCTGTATAGACATATATACCTAAACACTCCTCTATTCATCTATACACTCTGTATAGACATCTATACCTAAACACTCCTCTATTCATCTATACACCATTTATAGACATCTATACCTAAACACTCCTCTATTCATCTATACACCATATATAGACATATATATCTAAACACTCCTCTATTCATGTGTAAACCATGTACAGACATCTATATCTAAACACTCCTCTATTCATCTATACACTCTGTATAGACATATATACCTAAACACTCCTCTATTCATCTATACACTCTGTATAGACATCTATACCTAAACACTCCTCTATTCATCTATACACCATATATAGACATCTATACCTAAACACTCCTCTATTCATCTATACAACATATATAGACATCTATACCTAAACACTCCTCTATTCATCTCTACACTCTGTATAAACATCTATACCTAAACACTCCTCTATTCATCTATACACTCTGTATAGACATCTATACCTAAACACTCCTCTATTCATATATACACTCTGTATAGACATCTATAACTAAACACTTCTCTATTCACCTATAAACTATGTATAGACATCTATACCTAAACACTCCTCTATTCATCTGTACACCATGTACAGACATCTATATCTAAACACTCCTCTATTCATCTATACACTCTGTATAGACATCTATATCTAAACACTCCTCTATTCATCTATACAGCATATATAGACATCTATACCTAAACACTCATCTATTCATCTATATATTCTGTATGGACATCTATACCTAAACACTCCTCTATTCATCTATACACTCTGTATAGACATCTATACCTAAACACTCCTCTATTCATCTATGCACCATATATAGACATTTATACCTAAACACTCCTCTATTCATCTATACACCATATATAGACATCTATACCTAAACACTCCTCTTTTCATCTATACACTCTGTATAGGCATCTATACCTAAACACTCCTCTATTCATCTATACACCCTGTATAGACATCTATACCTAAACACTCCTCTATTCATCTATACACTCTGTATAGACATCTATACCTAAACACTCCTCTATTCATCTATACACCATATATAGACATATATATCTAAACACTCCTCTATTCATGTGTAAACCATGTACAGACATCTATATCTAAACACTCCTCTATTCATCTATACACTCTGTATAGACATATATACCTAAACACTCCTCTATTCATCTATACACTCTGTATAGACATCTATACCTAAACACTCCTCTATTCATCTATACACCATATATAGACATCTATACCTAAACACTCCTCTATTCATCTATACAACATATATAGACATCTATACCTAAACACTCCTCTATTCATCTCTACACTCTGTATAAACATCTATACCTAAACACTCCTCTATTCATCTATACACTCTGTATAGACATCTATACCTAAACACTCCTCTATTCATATATACACTCTGTATAGACATCTATAACTAAACACTTCTCTATTCACCTATAAACTATGTATAGACATCTATACCTAAACACTCCTCTATTCATCTGTACACCATGTACAGACATCTATATCTAAACACTCCTCTATTCATCTATACACTCTGTATAGACATCTATACCTAAACACTCCTCTATTCATCTATACACCATATATAGACATCTATATCTAAACACTCCTCTATTCATCTATACAGCATATATAGACATCTATACCTAAACACTCATCTATTCATCTATATATTCTGTATGGACATCTATACCTAAACACTCCTCTAATCATCTATACACTCTATATAGACATATATAACTAAACACTCCTCTATTCACCTATACACTATGTATAGACAGATATACCTAAACACTCCTCCATTCATCTATACACTCTGTATAAACATCTATACCTTAACACTCCTCTATTCATCTATAAACTCTGTATAGACATCTATACCTAAACACTGCTCTATTCATCTATACACTCTGTATAGACATCTATAACTAAACACTCCTCTATTCACCTATAAACTATGTATAGACATCTATACCTAAACACTCCTCTATTCATCTGTACACCATGTACAGACATCTATATCTAAACACTCCTCTATTCATCTATACACTCTGTATAGACATTTATACCTAAACACTCCTCTATTCATCTATACACTCTGTATAGACATCTATACCTAAACACTCCTCTATTCATCTATAATCTCTGTATAGACATCTATACCTAAACACTCCTCTATTCATCTATACACCATATATAGACATTTATACCTAAACACTCCTCTATTCATCTATACACTCTGTATAGACATCTATACCTAAACACTCCTCTATTCATCTATAATCTCTGTATAGACATCTATACCTAAACACTCCTCTATTCATCCATACACCATATATAGACATCTAAACCTAAACACTCCTCTATTCATCTGTACACCTAGACATCTATATCTAAACACTCCTCTATTCATCTATACACTCTGTATAGACATCTATACCAAAATACTCCTCTATTCATCTATACACCATATATAGACATTTATACCTAAACACTGCTCTATTCATCTATACACCCTGTATATACATCTGTACCTAAACACTCCTCTATTCATCTATACACTCTGTATAGACATCTATACCTAAACACTCCTCTATTCATCTATACACTCTGTATAGACATCTATACCTAAACACTCCCCTATTCATCTATACACCATATATAGACATTTATACCTAAACACTCCTCTATTCATCTGTACACCATGTACAGACATTTATACCTAAACACTCCTCTATTCATCTATAAGCCCTGTATAGACATCTATACCTAAACACTCATCTATTCATCTATACACTCTCTATAGACATCTATACCTAAACACTCCTCTATTCATCTATACACCATATATAGAAATCTATACATAAACACTCCTCTTTTCATCTGTACACCATGTACAGAAATATATACCTAAACACTCCTCTATTCATCTATGCACCATATATAGACATTTATACCTAAAAACTGCTCTATTCATCTGTACACCATATACAGACATCTATACCTAAACACTCCTATAATCATCTATACACCCTGTATAGACATCTATACCTAAACACTCCTCTTTTCATCTATACACTCTGTATAGGCATCTATACCTAAACACTCCTCTATTCATCTATACACCCTGTATAGACATCTATACCTAAACACTCCTCTATTCATCTATACACTCTGTATAGACATCTACACCTAAACACTCCTCTATTCATCTATACACCATATATAGACATATATATCTAAACACTCCTCTATTCATGTGTAAACCATGTACAGACATCTATATCTAAACACTCCTCTATTCATCTATACACTCTGTATAGACATATATACCTAAACACTCCTCTATTCATCTATACACTCTGTATAGACATCTATACCTAAACACTCCTCTATTCATCTATACACCATATATAGACATCTATACCTAAACACTCCTCTATTCATCTATACAACATATATAGACATCTATACCTAAACACTCCTCTATTCATCTCTACACTCTGTATAAACATCTATACCTAAACACTCCTCTATTCATCTATACACTCTCTATAGACATCTATACCTAAACACTCCTCTATTCATCTATACACTCTGTATAGACATCTATAACTAAACACTCCTCTATTCACCTGTAAACTATGTATAGACATCTATACCTAAACACTCCTCTATTCATCTGTACACCATGTACAGACATCTATATCTAAACACTCCTCTATTCATCTATACACTCTGTATAGACATCTATACCTAAACACTCCTCTATTCATCTATACACCATATATAGACATCTATATCTAAACACTCCTCTATTCATCTATACAGCATATATAGACATCTATACCTAAACACTCATCTATTCATCTATATATTCTGTATGGACATCTATACCTAAACACTCCTCTAATCATCTATACACTCTATGTAGACATATATAACTAAACACTCCTCTATTCACCTATACACTATGTATAGACAGATATACCTAAACACTCCTCCATTCATCTATACACTCTGTATAAACATCTATACCTAAACACTCCTCCATTCATCTATACACTCTGTATAAACATCTATACCTAAACACTCCTCTATTCATCTATACACCATATATAGACATCTAAACCTAAACACTCCTCTATTCATCTGTACACCTAGACATCTATATCTAAACACTCCTCTATTCATCTATACACTCTGTATAGACATCTATACCAAAATACTCCTCTATTCATCTATACACCATATATAGACATTTATACCTAAACACTCCTCTATTCCTCTATACACCCTGTATATACATCTGTACCTAAACACTCCTCTATTCATCTATACACTCTGTATAGACATCTATACCTAAACACTCCTCTATTCATCTATACACTCTGTATAGACATCTATACCTAAACACTCCCCTATTCATCTATACACCATATATAGCCATTTATACCTAAACACTCCTCTATTCATCTGTACACCATGTACAGACATTTATACCTAAACACTCCTCTATTCATCTATAAGCCCTGTATAGACATCTATACCTAAACACTCATCTATTCATCTATACACTCTCTATAGACATCTATACCTAAACACTCCTCTATTCATCTATACACCATATATAGAAATCTATACCTAAACACTCCTCTTTTCATCTGTACACCATGTACAGAAATATATATCTAAACACTCCTCTATTCATCTATACACTATGTATAGACTTCTATACCTGAACACGCCTCTATTAATCTATACACTCTGCAAAGACAAATATACCTAAACACTCCTCTATTCATCTATACACTCTGTATAGACGTCTAAACCAAAACACTCCTCTATTCGTCTATACGCTCTGTATAGACATATATACCTAAACACTCCTCTATTCATCTATACACCATATATAGACATTTATACCTAAACACTCCTCTATTCATCTATACACCATATATAGACATCTATACCTAAACACTCCTCTATTCATCTATACACTCTGTATAGACATCTATACCTAAACACTCCTCTATTCATCTATGCACCATATATAGACATTTATACCTAAACACTCCTCTATTCATCTATACACCATATATAGACATCTGTACCTAAACACTCCTCTTTTCATCTATAAACTCTGTATAGGCATCTATACCTAAACACTCCTCTATTCATCTATACACTCTGTATAGACATCTATACCTAAACACTCCTCTATTCATCTATACACCATATATAGACATATATATCTAAACACTCCTCTATTCATGTGTAAACCATGTACAGACATCTATATCTAAACACTCCTCTATTCATCTATACACTCTGTATAGACATATATACCTAAACACTCCTCTATTCATCTATACACTCTGTATAGACATCTATACCTAAACACTCCTCTATTCATCTATACACCATATATAGACATCTATACCTAAACACTCCTCTATTCATCTATACAACATATATAGACATCTATACCTAAACACTCCTCTATTCATCTCTACACTCTGTATAAACATCTATACCTAAACACTCCTCTATTCATCTATACACTCGGTATAGACATCTATACCTAAACACTCCTCTATTCATATATACACTCTGTATAGACATCTATAACTAAACACTCCTCTATTCACCTATAAACTATGTATAGACATCTATACCTAAACACTCCTCTATTCATCTGTACACCATATATAGACATCTATACCTAAACACTCCTCTATTCATCTATACACTCTGTATAGACATCTATACCTAAACACTCCTCTATTCATCTATACACCATATATAGACATATATATCTAAACACTCCTCTATTCATGTGTAAACCATGTACAGACATCTATATCTAAACACTCCTCTATTCATCTATACACTCTGTATAGACATATATACCTAAACACTCCTCTATTCATCTATACACTCTGTATAGACATCTATACCTAAACACTCCTCTATTCATCTATACACCATATATAGACATCTATACCTAAACACTCCTCTATTCATCTATACAACATATATAGACATCTATACCTAAACACTCCTCTATTCATCTCTACACTCTGTATAAACATCTATACCTAAACACTCCTCTATTCATCTATACACTCTGTATAGACATCTATACCTAAACACTCCTCTATTCATATATACACTCTGTATAGACATCTATAACTAAACACTTCTCTATTCACCTATAAACTATGTATAGACATCTATACCTAAACACTCCTCTATTCATCTGTACACCATGTACAGACATCTATATCTAAACACTCCTCTATTCATCTATACACTCTGTATAGACATCTATACCTAAACACTCCTCTATTCATCTATACACCATATATAGACATCTATATCTAAACACTCCTCTATTCATCTATACAGCATATATAGACATCTATACCTAAACACTCATCTATTCATCTATATATTCTGTATGGACATCTATACCTAAACACTCCTCTAATCATCTATACACTCTATATAGACATATATAACTAAACACTCCTCTATTCACCTATACACTATGTATAGACAGATATACCTAAACACTCCTCCATTCATCTATACACTCTGTATAAACATCTATACCTTAACACTCCTCTATTCATCTATAAACTCTGTATAGACATCTATACCTAAACACTGCTCTATTCATCTATACACTCTGTATAGACATCTATAACTAAACACTCCTCTATTCACCTATAAACTATGTATAGACATCTATACCTAAACACTCCTCTATTCATCTGTACACCATGTACAGACATCTATATCTAAACACTCCTCTATTCATCTATACACTCTGTATAGACATTTATACCTAAACACTCCTCTATTCATCTATACACTCTGTATAGACATCTATACCTAAACACTCCTCTATTCATCTATAATCTCTGTATAGACATCTATACCTAAACACTCCTCTATTCATCTATACACCATATATAGACATTTATACCTAAACACTCCTCTATTCATCTATACACTCTGTATAGACATCTATACCTAAACACTCCTCTATTCATCTATAATCTCTGTATAGACATCTATACCTAAACACTCCTCTATTCATCCATACACCATATATAGACATCTAAACCTAAACACTCCTCTATTCATCTGTACACCTAGACATCTATATCTAAACACTCCTCTATTCATCTATACACTCTGTATAGACATCTATACCAAAATACTCCTCTATTCATCTATACACCATATATAGACATTTATACCTAAACACTGCTCTATTCATCTATACACCCTGTATATACATCTGTACCTAAACACTCCTCTATTCATCTATACACTCTGTATAGACATCTATACCTAAACACTCCTCTATTCATCTATACACTCTGTATAGACATCTATACCTAAACACTCCCCTATTCATCTATACACCATATATAGACATTTATACCTAAACACTCCTCTATTCATCTGTACACCATGTACAGACATTTATACCTAAACACTCCTCTATTCATCTATAAGCCCTGTATAGACATCTATACCTAAACACTCATCTATTCATCTATACACTCTCTATAGACATCTATACCTAAACACTCCTCTATTCATCTATACACCATATATAGAAATCTATACATAAACACTCCTCTTTTCATCTGTACACCATGTACAGAAATATATACCTAAACACTCCTCTATTCATCTATGCACCATATATAGACATTTATACCTAAAAACTGCTCTATTCATCTGTACACCATATACAGACATCTATACCTAAACACTCCTATAATCATCTATACACCCTGTATAGACATCTATACCTAAACACTCCTCTTTTCATCTATACACTCTGTATAGGCATCTATACCTAAACACTCCTCTATTCATCTATACACCCTGTATAGACATCTATACCTAAACACTCCTCTATTCATCTATACACTCTGTATAGACATCTACACCTAAACACTCCTCTATTCATCTATACACCATATATAGACATATATATCTAAACACTCCTCTATTCATGTGTAAACCATGTACAGACATCTATATCTAAACACTCCTCTATTCATCTATACACTCTGTATAGACATATATACCTAAACACTCCTCTATTCATCTATACACTCTGTATAGACATCTATACCTAAACACTCCTCTATTCATCTATACACCATATATAGACATCTATACCTAAACACTCCTCTATTCATCTATACAACATATATAGACATCTATACCTAAACACTCCTCTATTCATCTCTACACTCTGTATAAACATCTATACCTAAACACTCCTCTATTCATCTATACACTCTCTATAGACATCTATACCTAAACACTCCTCTATTCATCTATACACTCTGTATAGACATCTATAACTAAACACTCCTCTATTCACCTGTAAACTATGTATAGACATCTATACCTAAACACTCCTCTATTCATCTGTACACCATGTACAGACATCTATATCTAAACACTCCTCTATTCATCTATACACTCTGTATAGACATCTATACCTAAACACTCCTCTATTCATCTATACACCATATATAGACATCTATATCTAAACACTCCTCTATTCATCTATACAGCATATATAGACATCTATACCTAAACACTCATCTATTCATCTATATATTCTGTATGGACATCTATACCTAAACACTCCTCTAATCATCTATACACTCTATGTAGACATATATAACTAAACACTCCTCTATTCACCTATACACTATGTATAGACAGATATACCTAAACACTCCTCCATTCATCTATACACTCTGTATAAACATCTATACCTAAACACTCCTCCATTCATCTATACACTCTGTATAAACATCTATACCTAAACACTCCTCTATTCATCTATACACCATATATAGACATCTAAACCTAAACACTCCTCTATTCATCTGTACACCTAGACATCTATATCTAAACACTCCTCTATTCATCTATACACTCTGTATAGACATCTATACCAAAATACTCCTCTATTCATCTATACACCATATATAGACATTTATACCTAAACACTCCTCTATTCCTCTATACACCCTGTATATACATCTGTACCTAAACACTCCTCTATTCATCTATACACTCTGTATAGACATCTATACCTAAACACTCCTCTATTCATCTATACACTCTGTATAGACATCTATACCTAAACACTCCCCTATTCATCTATACACCATATATAGCCATTTATACCTAAACACTCCTCTATTCATCTGTACACCATGTACAGACATTTATACCTAAACACTCCTCTATTCATCTATAAGCCCTGTATAGACATCTATACCTAAACACTCATCTATTCATCTATACACTCTCTATAGACATCTATACCTAAACACTCCTCTATTCATCTATACACCATATATAGAAATCTATACCTAAACACTCCTCTTTTCATCTGTACACCATGTACAGAAATATATATCTAAACACTCCTCTATTCATCTATACACTATGTATAGACTTCTATACCTGAACACGCCTCTATTAATCTATACACTCTGCAAAGACAAATATACCTAAACACTCCTCTATTCATCTATACACTCTGTATAGACGTCTAAACCAAAACACTCCTCTATTCGTCTATACGCTCTGTATAGACATATATACCTAAACACTCCTCTATTCATCTATACACCATATATAGACATTTATACCTAAACACTCCTCTATTCATCTATACACCATATATAGACATCTATACCTAAACACTCCTCTATTCATCTATACACTCTGTATAGACATCTATACCTAAACACTCCTCTATTCATCTATGCACCATATATAGACATTTATACCTAAACACTCCTCTATTCATCTATACACCATATATAGACATCTGTACCTAAACACTCCTCTTTTCATCTATAAACTCTGTATAGGCATCTATACCTAAACACTCCTCTATTCATCTATACACTCTGTATAGACATCTATACCTAAACACTCCTCTATTCATCTATACACCATATATAGACATATATATCTAAACACTCCTCTATTCATGTGTAAACCATGTACAGACATCTATATCTAAACACTCCTCTATTCATCTATACACTCTGTATAGACATATATACCTAAACACTCCTCTATTCATCTATACACTCTGTATAGACATCTATACCTAAACACTCCTCTATTCATCTATACACCATATATAGACATCTATACCTAAACACTCCTCTATTCATCTATACAACATATATAGACATCTATACCTAAACACTCCTCTATTCATCTCTACACTCTGTATAAACATCTATACCTAAACACTCCTCTATTCATCTATACACTCGGTATAGACATCTATACCTAAACACTCCTCTATTCATATATACACTCTGTATAGACATCTATAACTAAACACTCCTCTATTCACCTATAAACTATGTATAGACATCTATACCTAAACACTCCTCTATTCATCTGTACACCATATATAGACATCTATACCTAAACACTCCTCTATTCATCTATACACTCTGTATAGACGTCTAAACCAAAACACTCCTCTATTCGTCTATACGCTCTGTATAGACATATATACCTAAACACTCCTCTATTCATCTATACACCATATATAGACATTTATACCTAAACACTCCTCTATTCATCTATACACCATATATAGACATCTATACCTAAACACTCCTCTATTCATCTATACACTCTGTATAGACATCTATACCTAAACACTCCTCTATTCATCTATGCTCCATATATAGACATTTATACCTAAACACTCCTCTATTCATCTATACACCATATATAGACATCTATACCTAAACACTCCTCTTTTCATCTATACACTCTGTATAGGCATCTATACCTAAACACTCCTCTATTCATCTATACACCCTGTATAGACATCTATACCTAAACACTCCTCTATTCATCTATACACTCTGTATAGACATCTATACCTAAACACTCCTCTATTCATCTATACACCATATATAGACATATATATCTAAACACTCCTCTATTCATGTGTAAACCATGTACAGACATCTATATCTAAACACTCCTCTATTCATCTATACACTCTGTATAGACATATATACCTAAACACTCCTCTATTCATCTATACACTCTGTATAGACATCTATACCTAAACACTCCTCTATTCATCTATACACCATATATAGACATCTATACCTAAACACTCCTCTATTCATCTATACAACATATATAGACATCTATACCTAAACACTCCTCTATTCATCTCTACACTCTGTATAAACATCTATACCTAAACACTCCTCTATTCATCTATACACTCTGTATAGACATCTATACCTAAACACTCCTCTATTCATCTATACACTCTGTATAGACATCTATAACTAAACACTCCTCTATTCACCTATAAACTATGTATAGACATCTATACCTAAACACTCCTCTATTCATCTGTACACCATGTACAGACATCTATATCTAAACACTCCTCTATTCATCTATACACTCTGTATAGACATCTATACCTAAACACTCCTCTATTCATCTATACACCATATATAGACATCTATATCTAAACACTCCTCTATTCATCTATACAGCATATATAGACATCTATACCTAAACACTCATCTATTCATCTATATATTCTGTATGGACATCTATACCTAAACACTCCTCTAATCATCTATACACTCTATATAGACATATATAACTAAACACTCCTCTATTCACCTATACACTATGTATAGACAGATATACCTAAACACTCCTCCATTCATCTATACACTCTGTATAAACATCTATACCTAAACACTCCTCTATTCATCTATAAACTCTGTATAGACATCTATACCTAAACACTGCTCTATTCATCTATACACTCTGTATAGACATCTATAACTAAACACTCCTCTATTCACCTATAAACTATGTATAGACATCTATACCTAAACACTCCTCTATTCATCTGTACACCATGTACAGACATCTATATCTAAACACTCCTCTATTCATCTATACACTCTGTATAGACATCTATACCTAAACACTCCTCTAATCATCTCTACACATTCTGTATGGACATCTATACCTAAACACTCCTCTAATCATCTATACACTATGTATAGACATCTATAACTAAACACTCCTCTATTCACCTATACACTATGTATAGACATCTATAACTAAACACTCCTCTATTCACCTATACACTATGTATAGATATCTATACCTAAACACCCCTCTATTCATCTATACACCATATATAGACATATATACCTAAACACTACTCTATTCATCTATACAACATATATAGACATCTATACCTAAACACTCCTCTATTCATCTGTACACCAAGTACAGACATCTATACCTAAACACTCGTCTATTCATCTATACACTCTGTATAGACATCTATACCTAAACACACCTCTATTCATCTATACGCTCTGTGTAGACATCTATACCTAAACACTCCTCTATTCATCTATACACTATGTATAGACATCTATACCTAAACACTCCTCTATTCATCTGTACACCATATATAGACATCTATACCTAAACACTCCTCTATTAATAAATACATTCTGTATAGACATATATACCTAAACACTCCTCTATTCATCTATACACTATGTATAGACATCTATACCTAAACACTCCTCTATTCATCTATACACCATATATAGACATCTATACCTAAACACTCCTCTATTCATCTGTACACCATGTACAGACATCTATACCTAGACACTCCTCTATTCATCTATACACCATATATAGACATCTATACCTAAACACTCCTCTATTCATCTGTACACCATTAATAGACATCTATACCTAAACACTCCTCTATTCATCTATACACCCTGTATAGACATATATACCTAAACACTCCTCTATTCATCTATACAGCATATATAGACATCTATACCTAAACACTCATCTATTCATCTATATATTCTGTATGGACATCTATACCTAAACACTCCTCTAATCATCTATACACTCTATATAGACATATATAACTAAACACTCCTCTATTCACCTATACACTATGTATAGACAGATATACCTAAACACTCCTCCATTCATCTATACACTCTGTATAAACATCTATACCTAAACACTCCTCTATTCATCTATAAACTCTGTATAGACATCTATACCTAAACACTGCTCTATTCATCTATACACTCTGTATAGACATCTATAACTAAACACTCCTCTATTCACCTATAAACTATGTATAGACATCTATACCTAAACACTCCTCTATTCATCTGTACACCATGTACAGACATCTATATCTAAACACTCCTCTATTCATCTATACACTCTGTATAGACATCTATACCTAAACACTCCTCTAATCATCTCTACACATTCTGTATGGACATCTATACCTAAACACTCCTCTAATCATCTATACACTATGTATAGACATCTATAACTAAACACTCCTCTATTCACCTATACACTATGTATAGACATCTATAACTAAACACTCCTCTATTCACCTATACACTATGTATAGATATCTATACCTAAACACCCCTCTATTCATCTATACACCATATATAGACATATATACCTAAACACTACTCTATTCATCTATACAACATATATAGACATCTATACCTAAACACTCCTCTATTCATCTGTACACCAAGTACAGACATCTATACCTAAACACTCGTCTATTCATCTATACACTCTGTATAGACATCTATACCTAAACACACCTCTATTCATCTATACGCTCTGTGTAGACATCTATACCTAAACACTCCTCTATTCATCTATACACTATGTATAGACATCTATACCTAAACACTCCTCTATTCATCTGTACACCATATATAGACATCTATACCTAAACACTCCTCTATTAATATATACATTCTGTATAGACATATATACCTAAACACTCCTCTATTCATCTATACACTATGTATAGACATCTATACCTAAACACTCCTCTATTCATCTATACACCATATATAGACATCTATACCTAAACACTCCTCTATTCATCTGTACACCATGTACAGACATCTATACCTAGACACTCCTCTATTCATCTATACACCATATATAGACATCTATACCTAAACACTCCTCTATTCATCTGTACACCATTAATAGACATCTATACCTAAACACTCCTCTATTCATCTATACACCCTGTATAGACATATATACCTAAACACTCCTCTATTCCTCTATACATTCTGTATAGACATCTATACCTAAACACTCCTCTAATAATCTATACACTCTGTATAGACATCTATAACTAAACACTCCTCTATTCACTTATACACTATGTATAGACAGATATACCTAAACACTCCTCCATTAATCTCTAAACTCTGTATAAACATATATACCTAAACACTCCTCTATTCATCTATACACTCTGTATAGACATCTATACCTAAACACTCCTCTATTCATATATACACTCTGTATAGACATCTATAACTAAACACTCCTCTATTCACCTATAAACTATGTATAGACATCTATACCTAAACACTCCTCTATTCATCCGTACACCATGTACAGACATCTATATCTAAACACTCCTCTATTCATCTATACACTCTGTATAGACATCTATACCTAAACACTCCTCTATTCATCTATACACTCTGTATAGACATCTATACCTAAACACTCCTCTATTCATCTATACACCATATATAGACATATATATCTAAACACTCCTCTATTCATGTGTAAGCCATGTACAGACATCTATATCTAAACACTCCTCTATTCATCTATACACTCTGTATAGACATATATACCTAAACACTCCTCTATTCATCTATACACTCTGTATAGACATCTATACCTAAACACTCCTCTATTCATCTATACACCATATATAGACATCTATACCTAAACACTCCTCTATTCATCTATACAACATATATAGACATCTATACCTAAACACTCCTCTATTCATCTCTACACTCTGTATAAACATCTATACCTAAACACTCCTCTATTCATCTATACACTCTGTATAGACATCCATACCTAAACACTCCTCTATTCATCTATACACTCTGTATAGACATCTATAACTAAACACTCCTCTATTCACCTATAAACTATGTATAGACATCTATACCTAAACACTCCTCTATTCATCTGTACACCATGTACAGACATCTATATCTAAACAATCCTCTATTCATCTATACACTCTGTATAGACATCTATACCTAAACACTCCTCTATTCATCTATACACCATATATAGACATCTATATCTAAACACTCCTCTATTCATCTATACAGCATATATAGACATCTATACCTAAACACTCATCTATTCATCTATATATTCTGTATGGACATCTATACCTAAACACTCCTCTAATCATCTATACACTCTATATAGACATATATAACTAAACACTCCTCTATTCACCTATACACTATGTATAGACAGATATACCTAAACACTCCTCCATTCATCTATACACTCTGTATAAACATCTATACCTAAACACTCCTCTATTCATCTATAAACTCTGTATAGACATCTATACCTAAACACTGCTCTATTCATCTATACACTCTGTATAGACATCTATAACTAAACACTCCTCTATTCACCTATAAACTATGTATAGACATCTATACCTAAACACTCCTCTATTCATCTGTACACCATGTACAGACATCTATATCTAAACACTCCTCTATTCATCTATACACTCTGTATAGACATCTATACCTAAACACTCCTCTATTCATCTCTACACATTCGTTATGGACATCTATACCTAAACACTCCTCTAATCATCTATACACTATGTATAGACATCTATAACTAAACACTCCTCTATTCACCTATACACTATGTATAGACATCTATAACTAAACACTCCTCTATTCACCTATACACTATGTATAGATATCTATACCTAAACACCCCTCTATTCATCTATACACCATATATAGACATATATACCTAAACACTACTCTATTCATCTATACAACATATATAGACATCTATACCTAAACACTCCTCTATTCATCTGTACACCAAGTACAGACATCTATACCTAAACACTCGTCTATTCATCTATACACTCTGTATAGACATCTATACCTAAACACACCTCTATTCATCTATACGCTCTGTGTAGACATCTATACCTAAACACTCCTCTATTCATCTATACACTATGTATAGACATCTATACCTAAACACTCCTCTATTCATCTGTACACCATATATAGACATCTATACCTAAACACTCCTCTATTCATCTATACACTCTGTATAGACATATATACCTAAACACTCCCCTATTCATCTATACACCATATATAGACATTTATACCTAAACACTCCTCTATTCATCTGTACACCATGTACAGACATTTATACCTAAACACTCCTCTATTCATCTATAAGCCCTGTATAGACATCTATACCTAAACACTCATCTATTCATCTATACACTCTCTATAGACATCTATACCTAAACACTCCTCTATTCATCTATACACCATATATAGAAATCTATACCTAAACACTCCTCTTTTCATCTGTACACCATGTACAGAAATATATACCTAAACACTCCTCTATTCATCTATGCACCATATATAGACATTTATACCTAAAAACTGCTCTATTCATCTGTACACCATATACAGACATCTATACCTAAACACTCCTATAATCATCTATACACCCTGTATAGACATCTATACCTAAACACTCCTCTTTTCATCTATACACTCTGTATAGGCATCTATACCTAAACACTCCTCTATTCATCTATACACCCTGTATAGACATCTATACCTAAACACTCCTCTATTCATCTATACACTCTGTATAGACATCTACACCTAAACACTCCTCTATTCATCTATACACCATATATAGACATATATATCTAAACACTCCTCTATTCATGTGTAAACCATGTACAGACATCTATATCTAAACACTCCTCTATTCATCTATACACTCTGTATAGACATATATACCTAAACACTCCTCTATTCATCTATGCACCATATATAGACATTTATACCTAAAAACTGCTCTATTCATCTGTACACCATATACAGACATCTATACCTAAACACTCCTATAATCATCTATACACCCTGTATAGACATCTATACCTAAACACTCCTCTTTTCATCTATACACTCTGTATAGGCATCTATACCTAAACACTCCTCTATTCATCTATACACCCTGTATAGACATCTATACCTAAACACTCCTCTATTCATCTATACACTCTGTATAGACATCTACACCTAAACACTCCTCTATTCATCTATACACCATATATAGACATATATATCTAAACACTCCTCTATTCATGTGTAAACCATGTACAGACATCTATATCTAAACACTCCTCTATTCATCTATACACTCTGTATAGACATATATACCTAAACACTCCTCTATTCATCTATACACTCTGTATAGACATCTATACCTAAACACTCCTCTATTCATCTATACACCATATATAGACATCTATACCTAAACACTCCTCTATTCATCTATACAACATATATAGACATCTATACCTAAACACTCCTCTATTCATCTCTACACTCTGTATAAACATCTATACCTAAACACTCCTCTATTCATCTATACACTCTCTATAGACATCTATACCTAAACACTCCTCTATTCATCTATACACTCTGTATAGACATCTATAACTAAACACTCCTCTATTCACCTGTAAACTATGTATAGACATCTATACCTAAACACTCCTCTATTCATCTGTACACCATGTACAGACATCTATATCTAAACACTCCTCTATTCATCTATACACTCTGTATAGACATCTATACCTAAACACTCCTCTATTCATCTATACACCATATATAGACATCTATATCTAAACACTCCTCTATTCATCTATACAGCATATATAGACATCTATACCTAAACACTCATCTATTCATCTATATATTCTGTATGGACATCTATACCTAAACACTCCTCTAATCATCTATACACTCTATGTAGACATATATAACTAAACACTCCTCTATTCACCTATACACTATGTATAGACAGATATACCTAAACACTCCTCCATTCATCTATACACTCTGTATAAACATCTATACCTAAACACTCCTCCATTCATCTATACACTCTGTATAAACATCTATACCTAAACACTCCTCTATTCATCTATACACCATATATAGACATCTAAACCTAAACACTCCTCTATTCATCTGTACACCTAGACATCTATATCTAAACACTCCTCTATTCATCTATACACTCTGTATAGACATCTATACCAAAATACTCCTCTATTCATCTATACACCATATATAGACATTTATACCTAAACACTCCTCTATTCCTCTATACACCCTGTATATACATCTGTACCTAAACACTCCTCTATTCATCTATACACTCTGTATAGACATCTATACCTAAACACTCCTCTATTCATCTATACACTCTGTATAGACATCTATACCT
>NC_079212.1:67186075-67223276 GCF_029633865.1 Lampris incognitus | reverse complement strand
TGTATGACAGGTTAGACACTAAGGACGGAGAAAAGGACTTGTACCGATTGGCTAGACAGAGGGACCGAGCTGCAAAGGATGTACAGCAAGTTAGGGCGATCAAGGATAGAGATGGAAATGTGCTGACAAGCGAGGAGAGTGTGCTAAGAAGGTGGAAGGAGTACTTTGAGGGGCTGATGGATGAAGAGCAGCAGTATGGTTTCATGCCAGGAAAAAGCACCAAAGATGCGATTTTTGCTTTGAGAATGTTGATGGAGAAGTATAGAGAAGGCCAGAAAGAGTTGCATTGTGTGTTTGTAGATTTAGAGAAAGCATATGACAGGGTGCCGAGAGAGGAGGTGTGGTATTGCATGAGGAAATCAGGAGTTGCAGAGAAGTATGTAGGAGTGGTGCAGGATATGTATGAGGGCAGTGTGACAGCGGTGAGGTGTGTGGTTGGAATGACAGATGGGTTCAAGGTGGAGGTGGGATTACATCAAGGATTGGCTCTGAGCCCTTTCTTGTTTGCAATGGTGATGGACAGGTTGACGGACAAGATCAGGCAGGAGTCTCCATGGACGATGATGTTCGCGGGTGACATTGTGATCTGTAGCGAGAGTAGGGTGCAGGTTGAGGAGAGCCTGGAGAAGTGGAGCTATGCACTAGAGAGAAGAGGAATGAAAGTCTGTAGGAGCAAGACGGAATACCTATGCGTGAATGAGAGAGAGGACAGTGGAATGGTCAGGATGCAAGGAGTGGAGGTGACAAAGGCATTTGAGTTTAAATACTTGGGGTCAACTGTCCAAAGTAACGGGGAGTGCAGAAGAGAGGTGAAGAAGAGAGTGCAGGCAGGGTGGAGTGGGTGAAGAAGAGTTTCAGGAGTGATTTGCGACAGAAGGGTACCAGCAAGAGTTAAAGGGACGGTTTACAAGATGGTTGTGAGACCAGCTATGTTGTATGGTTTGGAGACAGTGGCACTGACGAAAAGACAGGAGGTGGAGCTGGAGGTGGCAGAGTTGAAGATGCTAAGATTTTCACTGGGAGTAGCGAAGAAGGACAGGATTAGGAACGAGTATATTAGAGGGACCGCTCAGGTTGGACAGTGTGGAGACAAAGCAAGCGAGGCAAGATTGAGATGGTTTGGACATGTGTGGAGGAGAGATGCTGGGTATATTGGGAGAAGGATGCTGAATATGGAGCTGCCAGGGAAGAGGAGAAGAGGAAGGCCAAAGAGGAGGTTTATGGATGTGGTGGGGGAAGACATGCAGGTGGCTGGTGTGACAGAGGAAGACGCAGAGGACAGGAAGAGATGGAAAGGGATGGTCCGCTGTGGCGACCCCCAACGGGAGCAGCCGAAAGTATTAGTAGTAGATCTAATTCTCATTTTAATGCCAATACATGCAATTTTAGGCTCATTCTGGGAGTGGCAGGTCTGTATCTTCTTTTTTCACAAAATTATTACACTTTGAAAATCCCAAACCGTCAAAATGACCGCCTTGGTTGTTCTGGTGTTAAACAAGGAGGGGTGGACGCCAACAAGTGCAAGGTTGCTGCTATTGCCATTTTTAAAGATTGATCACTCACGTTATTGATACTTTGCAAAGCCATATTTGTACGATTCCCCTCTTTATAGGCAAATAAAGTTCCGGGTAGCTATAAACAAGAGCAATGAGTTTCTCCTCCATGAATGACAGAGATGGGCTTCACCCGTTCATGTCATTGGAAATTGAACATAGCTACAATAGATGATTACATATACTACGATCTATAAAAAAATTTAATGGTTTCAACTTTTTGACGTATGTAAAAATGCGGATCAATTGATAAAAATGACAGACATCCATCAGCCCTGTCCGTCTCTGTCAACATATCAGCCCCACAGAGAATACACTGGCTCAATACTAAATCTGTGTCTGGCCGCCCTCTAATCATGTTGGATATCAGCATGAATATCATCACTGAATATCATCTCAGCATGTTGAATATCAGGGTGTTTCTCGTTGGCCATCTGAAAGTATAGTGCTCAGAACAACATAATTTTAGTGAATGAAATCTGGAAACCAAAACAAAGAAAATAAACCAAAGAGGTGAGAAGCGACAGTTAGCTGGGAACCTTCTGTGTCACAAGGCAGAGAGGACTACATGTACCTACATAGAAATATGTTTCGGGTTAAAGAATGCGATTGTTCTGTAAATATGTGTAACTGTGCTGGGGTAAAACAGCAGGGAAGCTGTAAAAAACATGCATCCCTGCATGTGCAAAGGTTAGTACCACATAAACACACAAGTAATTCTTTGAGTCAAAGAATTACTTGTGTTTATGTGGCACTACTAACCAAATGATGCAATGATGTTAATAACAATAATAGTAATAATAATAATGACCCACTCCTTTGAATAGTAAAACATCAGATCTACTCCATCAATAAAGAAGCTGCACAATTCAAGAAAGAGCTTGATGTCCCAGAAACCCCATCAACAGAAAATGAGGCAGCTACCATCTAGGCCAAACGAGTGAAGCAGAAGGCAAAACACCGTGGCCTGCGGCAACTGCAAAAAAACTGGGAGGACAAAGCAATGTACGGGAAATACCCAAAAAGAATGAAATACGCTGACGTGGACCAACAAAAGACACACCAATGGCTGAGGAGCACCGGGCTGAAAGCAGAGACGGAGGGCCTGATAATCGCTGCACAAGACCAGAGCCTGGCACCCAGATCCTATCACCATCGCATCATCAAAGATGGAACAGACCCAAAATGCAGAATCTGTGGAATGTACGAAGAAACAATCGACCACATTGTCTCAGGCTGCCCGGAACTGGCAAAGACCGAGTACATGTACAGGCACAACAAGGTATCAGCATATGTAACGGGGCAGTCCTATGCTGTTCTGTGCTGGTCAGCCTGCTGCATGCCCGTCACTCTCATCATTAGCTCTGCCTTGTGTTCTAGTTGGGTGGGGCCCCAGGTGTTGTGGGGGGCCCTCAGTCTCTCATCATCATCATCATCATCATGATCAAGGAAGGAGCGGGGACACACAGGACTCTATTTGGCCCACCTTGCCATTTATTTTGGTTTCAAACCCTTCGACAACCGTCCAGTCCTCCAGCGGGAGCGGTGTTTCTTACGGACGTGGGGGTCGAAGTTCAACCACTGCCCGGACTCCACTCGTGTGCGTTAGAAGTAGAAACCGTCCACGGGACTCTGATGTAAGAAAGGATAAACAAGTATTTTATCCCACAGCTTGCAGTATCTTCTTACAGGGATACTCAAGGTTACGTTCTCCTCAACCAGCAAAACTGTCCCACGGTAAGAAACACGTGTGGCTCGGCTCGATTGCTGCTTGAGACTCCTCCCACAAAACAAAAATGGCCTCTCCCGCGTTCCCTCTTCCGTGTACCCACAAGACCTCTCTCTTAAAGCGACAGTACACGTATATGACGGTCGTTGGAAAACATACATAAAAGTAAATAATGACATAAAATAAAATGTAGTAAACACAAATAACAGCACACAGACAGGATTTGGTGATATTTCATACTCAAACAAAATAAAATAAAAACATTAATTTTAACCTGGTTACATTCACCCCTCCTGAAATTCACCAACATCCTGACAGCAGGATAAAAAGAGAAAGAGGAAAGGAAAAGCCCATCACTGACTACTGGCACAAGTGAAAAGAAGGACCTAGTCCTCCAGTCAACTTAGCAGCTACCTCGGTTACGAGGTTCAGAAAATAATGAGGTTGATCAAGTCTCAGTATTCCCCTAGATCAATGTGACGCCTGATACGCCACACCATGCACTTGGCCCAAAACAACCCTGTCTGATAGACACCTAATAACTCACATTAAACTAGTTTGAATGACTCCAACCTCCATCAAAGTTCAAACCCTCACACTCCGTAGAAATGGCATCTGAGCCATAGATTCTATTAACCTGTTCACTGACCTCACCACCCTCCCTGTGCGTGTCCTAACCCGACCATCGCTCTCTACTTGTGTGCGTGAGACAGTGCGAGCTGCAACATCTGTATCGAGTGAGGGTGGTGCCCCTGTGAGCGAATCAGTGTGAGATATAACACCTACATCGAGTGAGTGTGATGCCTCTATGTGTGGTGCATGTGTGTTGTGTGGTGCGTGTGTGTTGGGTGGAGACTGAGCAGTGGCCCCCACAGGACTGACTACCAGACTAGACGGAATGAACTCTTCCGCTTCTGCCCACTCAGATCTAGGCGAGTCTCCAAGTGATGAGACTGCTAGCCCCACTGCATCCCCTGAGACCGTCAGGACATCTGCACTGTTCTCCTCATCGGACTCTGCGCAGTCAGACAACTGACTGGTTGTACTGGACTCCTCACCCTGATCTAACTCAGGAAGGGGCAAGAAGTTGACCTCCAACAAACGGTTCCTGTGCACCACCCTGGTGTGCCCCTCTGCATCCTGAATCTTGTAGACGTGGATATTGGGGTTGACACCGACAACCGTGTACACTCCGTTCTCCCATTTGTCAGCCAACTTTCTCTTCCCTCGCTCACTCTGGTTCGCAACCAAAACACGATCCCCGACAGACAGGACAGTGCCCTTGGCATGTCTGTTGTACTGTCGCGCCTGATGCTGCTGCTCAGCCGTGGAGTTCTTCTGAGCGATCTCCATTGCACTCCTTAGACAGGAAAGCAGAGACTGAGCATAAGAGTCATAATCAACAACGTGAGGGTCATGCCAAACCTGCCTGAACATAACATCCACCGGCAGTCTTGGGACACGCCCATACATCAGGAAGAAAGGCGCGTAACCCGTGGTCTCGTGAACAGTGGCATTGTACGCGAGCGTGAGAGAATGGATCTGCTGAGGCCACTGTTGCTTCTGCTGAAGCGGAAGGGAACGGAGCATATTCCCCATCGTGCGATTAAACCGCGCTGTCCCGCCATTACCCATAGGATGGTAAGCCGTCGTGTGGGACTTCGCTACACCCGCCAACTTGAGAAGCTCTGCAATCAGGTTACTCTCAAAGTTTGTGCCCTGGTCAGAATGTATTCTCTCTGGAAACCCGTAAACACAGAATGCATGATCCCAGAGTTTCTTGGCGACCTGCTTCGCTGTCTGATTGGTGCAGGGGAACGCGTGAGCAAGCTTAGTGAAGTGGTCAGTAACCACTAAGACATCGACTGACCGCTGCTTACTGTCCTCAGCGGACCAGAAATCCATACACACAAGCTGCATCGGTGCGGAAGTTTTAATGCTCTCCAGGGGCGCGCAAGCAGCTGGCTCAGGGGTCTTCCCAAACACACATCTCCGACAGCATCTGACATATGCTCTGATATCCCTCTCCATGTCAGGCCAATAAAAACGCTGCCTTGCAAGAGAGAGAGTACGGTCCTGGCCCTGATGACCAGCGTGATCGTGGATGCCAGACAGTGCCTTGTCTTTCAGACTCAGAGGTAAAACATACTGAGACCTCCTCTGCTTGGACACTGGGTCCTTTGTCACCCTGTACAAGACACCATCATTGACTTCCAACTTCTCCCACTGTTTCAACAGCCTGAGGACCTTCTGGTCAGCACCATGCCTCTCACGTCTCGATGGCCGCTTCCGAACAGCGACAAAGGGCAACACCTTGGAGATGCAGGGGTCCTGCTCCTGACTCAACCTGAGCTCCTCGGTGGATAACATTGGCAGTGTATCCTGACCACCCGACAGATGCTGAACGTGCTGGACCAAACTGAGTGCTGTGAATACTGATGCATCAGGCCAGTCACATTTGGCTTGACAAAAAGCCCTGACCTCAGCTGCATCACAAGCAAACCCAGATCGCGCACTACTCACTGTTTGGGACTGGCAACTGAGTCTGAAAACATCCTGCACAGAGTCCCCCTCAACCCCGTCGGCTTCCTGAACAAGGGCCGGGTAGGGCTCCCTAAGTAGCCTCTGACTGACGGGCTTGGAAAAAGGGTCGCGACTCAAGGCATCCGCCACCACGTTTTTCTTCCCTGGCAGGTGTTTGAGATCGAAAGTGTAAGACGCCAGACACCCAGCGGATCTCACACGCGTCAAGCTTCGGCTTCGTTAGGAGATAAGTCAGCGGATTATTATCTGTCCAAACGGTGAAGCTTTGACCCTTCAGCCAGTGGCTGAACTTTTCACAAACACTCCACTTCAGCGCCATGAACTCCAGTCTATGAGCTGGATCCTTCCGCTGTGAGGCACTGAGTGACTTGCTTGCAAAACCAACAGGTCTGGCCTTGGACTCTCCTCGGGGCACTTGAGACAGCACCGCGCCGAGTCCGTCCAAAGACGCATCGACCGACAAAATGAAAGGCACCTCAAAGTCTGGATGGGCAAGCACCACACACTCCAGTAACATCGTCTTCAACAGATCAAATGCTTCCCCACATTCCACCGTCCAGTCTGCGGAGGTAAGCTTACGGAAGCTGCCATGGGGCTTCTTATCCTTAGCTGACCTCCCCCTCCTCTTTTGTCCAGCTGTAAGGGCGAACAGGGGCTTAGCCACGGAGGAGCAGTTCGGGAGGAAATGCTGGTAGTAAAATACCATACCAAGGAAAGATTTGATCCTACGAACAGAAGGCGTGCACCCATCACCTTCCATGAGATCCTGCACTGTCATGTTGGAGATGACCTCTACTTTGGAGGGATCGACAGACACACCTCCGCCATCAACCACGTGGCCCAAAAACCGCACCCGCTTCTGCAGCAGATGACACTTCTTCGGAGCCAGTTTCAAGTTGTTCTCCCTCAACCTCTGAAACACAGTGCGGAGCCTCGACAGAGCCTCAACCTCTGACGGCGCGAAGACAAGAAGATCATCAAGATAGCACAAAAGCTCCGTGAAGTTCAGATCCCCAAAGATCCCAATCATCATTCTCATGAAGGCTGCAGGGCTATTACAAAGGCCCTGTGGCATGCGATTGTATTCATGCAACCCAAGGGGAGTCGTGAAAGCAGTGTACTTCTTGTCATCTTCATGCATTGGGATGTTGAAGAAGCCAGAGGTGAGGTCCACCGTACTAAAGAGGCAGTTACCACCCAGCGCGGCAAGACAGTCCGACTGGTGTGGCAAGGGATGAGCGTCTTTCAAGGTCCGAGCATTCAGCCATCTGAAATCAGTGCAGATCCGAAGCCCGCCATCCTTCTTCCATACCATAACCAGCGGTGAAGCGTATGCGCTCGAGGACTTCCGGATAATCCCTTTCTCCTCCATATCAGTGAGAACCTGTCTCAACTTCTGATAGTGGGCTGGGGGAACCCTCCTGTAGGGCAAGCGAAAGGGGCGCTCATCCACCAGATGGATGCGATGTGTGTATCCTGTGACCTCGCCACAGTCCAGAGAGTCCCTGGAGAAGATGTCATGGTACTCGGTGAGCAGCTGAGTGAGCTGGGACTTGCATGCCTCACTAACCTGACAGGAGCTGAGGTCAATGTCACTGAGTCCGAGCTCTGACAAACTCCTAGCCGGCTGGACAGGGGGACAGGCACTATCTGTGGCGTTGGACTCATGCCTCCCTGCAACTGATTGCAGTCCCTGGAAAACATTAAAGTCCTCAATCGCCAAGCATGGAAACACATCAGCCAACTTGCAGTTCCTTTTCAGTGTGATGGCTTTGTCAGATGGATTGACAACAGTCATGGGTACCCACCTATCACCCCAGAGCGGTGTGACAAGTCGACCTACGAGGACACTGCGTGGCATGGCCTTGGAGTCTGTCGGCTCCACAACAACAGTGCTTCCAGCTGACATAGGCACCTTAGCAGGAAGTCTGCCCCAGACTAAGTGCTCGTGCCTCGGTAAGAGTGTCACGGCCTGGGTGAGCTTAACAGTACCTGTCTTCTCAGGAACTGCACCACCCCTCCAGCGCTCTACATTCGTGAACATGGACAAGAACTGTTCAACGTCAGGACTAGACGGATGTTCCTGTCTGGACGCGATGTCCCAGTACTCAGTACCACTATTGAGTACATGGGCCACATGTTTAATGACGTTTGTGCCGACTATCAGATCATCATGCTGACCGGGCACGACCAGAGTGGGTATGACAAAGGAAACACCATAAAGCTGCATGTTGAGGTCATAAAAACCATCAGGCCTAGTCTCCAGACCACCGCAGCCAATCAAGACAATGTTCTCTTCAGGCTGCTGCTTCTCAGGTAAAACACCCCCAGAGCGGAGCTTCTCTACTGCATTTTCACTGATACTGCATGACATAGAGCCAGTATCCAACATGCCATTAAGCTGCACACTCTGGTTGACAAGAACAGGAGCATAGAACAAGTCACTGAAAGCCTGAATCCTCTGTGTCGCCTGAATGACCATACGCGAACCCTGAGGTGCTTTGGCACACTTGTCTTCATACAAGTGAGCCAGGTCGGAGACATCAGTGAGGGATATATCTACATTACCCACACCATCCCTCTCTAGGTGTGGGTTCAGTAGTTTAACGGACGAGACTGACGACCAGCTCTTCCACCAGGCTGAGAACGGAGCTGGTTGGGCGGCTGAGGGTGAGGACAGTCCCTCTTCCAATGACCAGGAGACAAACAGTTTATACATCGGTTCTCCCGGCTGCAGTGGGAAAATGTGGAGTGATCCGGAGACTTACAAACCCTGCACAACCTCTGCGGTGCGTCTGACTCCTGCCCTGCGGCGCTAGCTGGCGGTTGAGTCTGCGTCGGTGTCCGGACTGCAGCGCTAACTGGAACCTGAGTCTGCATTTTGACCAAACGGTCTAGCAAGCTCACCAAACTCCTCATATAATCATCACCGCCAGAGACAGGTGCAGGAGACGGTGTAGGAGACCTTGCACAAAATGGTATAGGAGATGACGCATGAGCCGGGACGGGAGATAGCGTGTTCAAGTCGGGAGCCATGTCGACTACAGGGACATGAACCTGTGAATGGAACCTACGCTCTACCGCGCCTGCTTCACGTTGTCCACCTGCAGCAACACGGGACTTCCTCTCCAGCATGTGCTCATCAAGCCTCTCCTGGATCTCGCTAGCAGACCATTTCCCTGCGGACTTGAACTTAAAAACATTGGCAAGAGACTGATCTGGATAGTGTTTGATAAACATCATGCTTACCTCGTGGCTTGGCTCTTCAATACTACGGCCCTGCCACTTCAAGCATTCGTCAGCCACCTCCACGGTTTTATTAAGCCTAATCCAATACTCCATAGCGTCCTCACCTGGCTTGGGCAGCGTACTGTAAAAGTCCGCCAGGGGCATGCTCGAGTATGTGAAGTCACTAAAGTGTTGCTTCAGTACATCAAAAATAATGTGGGGGTTCGCTATGTGGTCGACAGATGTGTTGCGCAGCTTTATCCTCACCACGTCCCTTGCTTTCCCCATAAGCTTAGCTAGAATCTCATGTGACTGCTCACTAACTGGAATGGCTCGCTTCCTCAAATACAAAGTCATAAGGCTCTCCCACTCATGAACTGTAAACTTATCAGAGCTGTCGCCCCTGAAAATAGGAGGCTCCCTAGCGTCTGTCTGCATTACTACTCTAACACTAGGCACTGTCTCCGAACACTGTTCAGCAGACCTAGCACTGTCTGTGTGTGTGTTTCTAAGCATTTGTGTTTCCTGCAGCTTAGCAGTGATTGACTCTCCTATCTTCTCTGCTAACCGAGTAATGAGCATGGCTAACTCACCCACTGGCTGCTCGCTGTTACCCAGCACAGCCCCTTCGCTGATACCTGGCCTGGCCCGTTCTACGTAGCGTGTGGAGGTGAACTGAGGAGTGCCAAATGTGGTCGGGTCTCTAGGTCCTGGTGCTCTGGTGTCTGGTTCCCCGCCCTCTAAGAGCTGCCCGAAACTCCTACCTACACCTAGCCGTAAACCCCCACCCACATCTAACTGGTACCCCCTCTCCATAGCACACTGGCGATCCAAAAGATCCTGATCAGCAATGTTACCCCCACCTACGTACGAACCACCCTCTGCCATGTTCCTACCTCTAACACTCAGATAAAATAAAAAATAAAATAAAAAAGTGAAAAGCTCAATTCATTTAAATAATTGAATCTAGAAATCACTAAGAGATTGAAACAATCACACACAATCAACAAATTCACCAATAGATTAATCACATATGCACATATCCAGTAGTTTAGATCAAAAGATTATTCACACGAGTCCTTCAATCACATCAACATTAACCTTTTTTTCCTTTTTTTTTTCGTGTGTTTTTCTTCCTTCAGTATATACAAATGTCCTGTTCACAAGCCCAGTCCATGGTAACCACAGCTATGACTGTCCAGTGTCCACACAGCTCAACTCCAGTCCACTGTAACATGAGTGTACAGTCTGTAGAAATACCTGAGGACGTCTGGGGCTTGATGATGACAGCAGCCTCCCGCGGCGAGCAACTGATGTCACTCTCAGAATCCAGGAGGGTCACGGCACCAATGTAACGGGGGCAGTCCTATGCTGTTCTGTGCTGGTCAGCCTGCTGCATGCCCGTCACTCTCATCATTAGCTCTGCCTTGTGTTCTAGTTGGGTGGGGCCCCAGGTGTTGTGGGGGGCCCTCAGTCTCTCATCATCATCATCATCATCATGATCAAGGAAGGAGCGGGGACACACAGGACTCTATTTGGCCCACCTTGCCATTTATTTTGGTTTCAAACCCTTCGACAACCGTCCAGTCCTCCAGCGGGAGCGGTGTTTCTTACGGACGTGGGGGTCGAAGTTCAACCACTGCCCGGACTCCACTCGTGTGCGTTAGAAGTAGAAACCGTCCACGGGACTCCGATGTAAGAAAGGATAAACAAGTATTTTATCCCACAGCTTGCAGTATCTTCTTACAGGGATACTCAAGGTTACGTTCTCCTCAACCAGCAAAACTGTCCCACGGTAAGAAACACGTGTGACTCGGCTCGATTGCTGCTTGAGACTCCTCCCACAAAACAAAAATGGCCTCTCCCGCGTTCCCTCTTCCGTGTACCCACAAGACCTCTCTCTTAAAGCGACAGTACACGTATATGACGGTCGTTGGAAAACATACATAAAAGTAAATAATGACATAAAATAAAATGTAGTAAACACAAATAACAGCACACAGACAGGATTTGGTGATATTTCATACTCAAACAAAATAAAATAAAAACATTAATTTTAACCTGGTTACACATACCTGCACTGGAATATCTGCAGGAGTTACAAGATCAAGACGACTGAGAAGTGGTACCAACATCAGCCAAAAACGGTCACTGAAAACAATGATGTCACCATCCTCTGGGACATGCCTATCCACACTGACAGAGAGATAAAAGCCAACAAGTCCGACATCGTTATCAAGGACAGGAAGCAAAAGAGGTGCATGCTCATCGACATGTCAACACCATCCGGAAAAAAAAAAAAAACACCTCACTGAAAGTCACAGAGAAGCTGACCAAGTACAAATACCTGGAGATTGAAATCAACAGGATGTGGAGAATGAAGACCGAAACAACACCAGTGGTCATCGGAGCTCTATGACTCATGAAGAAATGAATGGAAAAGTTCACCAACCGTATCCCAGGCAACATCAACATCTGTGCAGTCCAGAAGATCGCCCTACTCGGAACAGCCCACATATTACGACGAGTACTGTCAATCAAGTGACATCTGCCCTATAGTGCCTCGGGTCCATAGTTTGGACCCGGCTCTACAGGATGTCAAACAGGAAACGTGAAAGAAATAATAATAATAAAAATAACGATAAATGATAATAATGCAAATGAGCTTGAAGTAACATTACTTTCCACTTCTTTGTTGGTCATCCCCGTCTTTGTCAATTTCTTCTCCCGTTTTTCGTCGTTTTCCCTGTCTTGTTGTACCCCTAGCAGAGGCAGTGTGTCGCTGCTGGAGCTAAAGACTTCCAGGTTAACGTTTTCTTTTGCTAGCTAGCTGAGGCTGGGTGTTACTGCTGGAGCTAAAGACTTCCAGGCTAACGTTTTCGTTGCTAACTAGCTGAGGCTGGGTGTCGCTGCTGGAGCTAAAGACAATCAGGCTAACGTTTTCATTTGCTAGCTAGCTGAGGCTGTGTGTCACTGCTGGAGCTAAAGATTTCCAGGCTAAAATGTTTGTTGCTAGCTAGCAGAGGCAGTGTGTCTCTGCTGGAGCTTAAGACTTCCAAGCTAACGTTTTCATTGCTAACTATCTGAGGCAGTGTGTCGCTGCTGGAGCTAAAGACTTCCAGGCTAACGTTTTCATTGCTAGCTAGCTGAGGCTGTGCCTTGCTGCAACCGATGGTAGAAGCTTCCAGGCTATCGTTACTTGCTATCTCGACATCCTCCATCGGAATGTCCTGTTCTTCACTTTGTTTCTCTTTTTTGAAAAAACTACTTATTAGCGGGGTATTTTTTATTGTGGCCGCTACTTTCACTTCCTTTTCCTCTCTTCTTTCTTTTGGCAGCCCTGCTGGGCTTTTGGTTAACGCCGCCCATTTTCTGCTGCTTGGCAATTTTTCCCGCGCACTTCTCACTGATGCAACCTAACTGATAGTGGGTCTGGTAAAAATTAAAGTCCACTGTTTTTAACCTTGACTTGGCTCAAGAAAAACTGATCTTGAATCTGTGCAGTGTAAGCCACCTGCTCTCTATGCCCGCCCACCTTGACCGTTAACCAATCAATACAGTGTATTGCCGCTTGCTCACCAGTCACCGCTTGCCCAGACATCTCATCAATATAATAATCAATCACGAGATTTAATTTTCTTGGAAACAACTTTTATTTTATTTTGATTGGATAATTATCAGGAGAAGGGATCAAGCTTTGTGTCATATATCTGTGGAGCCTGACGGGGGGCCCTTTTACGCTTATAGGCCCCATGGGTGCATGCCCACGTTGCCCTCAAAGAGAGACTGACATGCCCTTTCTTAACACATTTTTTAACATTGGGAATCAACCGAAAATAGGTGTGGTTTTATGAATTCAAAGCTATTGGCTACTGTCTTCCTGACGTCACCGCGCTACCGCTACCGCTCATACGAGTGGTGTGAGCTGACGATAACGTCGGTTAATACCACAGTTCAGTGAGTATTTTGACTTCATAACTCAAAATCTGTTACAAACGACAATAGTACACAGGTGCGTGGATATAACGTTTTTATTTTAGGGTTTTAAACTTGAGCGGTAGCGCGGTGACGTTTGACATGGATCCAGTTATCCACAGCTCTCATACGTAGTGTAAACTACTAATAAGACACGTTAGTCCCTAGCTAACGGGTCTGATCCTTTAGCCGAGCGGTTAGTGATGTTGCCTTGTGGTGCAGTACACCTCGTATCGAATCCCGCACCGGGCAAGAAAATAACCGGTTACACTGGTGGCAGCGGTGGGATCCGGAAGTGTGCAGATCCTCAGACGTCTCTTCGCAGCGCGGAATGACAAAGCGCGGGGGCGCGCTTCCGGGTCTCTCTCGAGTGGCCGCAGACGCGCCGTTTTGGCCATTGAATTTCTCCGTGGTCACATTCCAACTCGGAACACAGCCTATCAACAGGAACTTTCAGATTTTGATGTCAGTGTCACTTTAAGGCAGACGCGGCGTAGTTTTTGACCCCTAATCTCTATGTCAGTGTTTCTCAACCCAGTCCTCAAGGAACCCCTATCCTGCAGATTTTCATTGTAACCCTGGATAGGTAGCCCTGCTTGTACTTACTCGACCAATCATCTCGCAGCACTTAATTATGCAAGGTGTGCAACGTCTGACAAAATTCATTGCTGATTGGTTGAATAACTACAAACAGGTACCTATTCAGGGTTGCAAAGAAAATATGCAGGATAGGGGTTCCTTAAGGACTGGGTTGAGAAACACTGCTCTATGTGAATAACAGCCTGTTTTGTCTACGCCGCCTTTCTCTCTCATATCTGATAGTCAAAGTGCAATCACAGTGAATTCAAATAAGTCCATTTTCTCTGCCATGCAAGAGGAGACTGCAATGTTGATTTTACTATGTGTGTGTTTCCTGCATGCATTGATGCTCCCTCGTTCTCATTGTCTCTACTTGTATGAATTTTTTTTTTAACATTTGAAATGTTCAAAAGCCACCACTGCAATGTTTGATGCACTGTGAGCAGCCATCGACAATCTGTCTGTTTGGTCCTGTTAGCTGCTGTTCCCTTCCAACCACCCCCACTGCTATAGGCTGGAATCTAATGAAGACACGGCTTAGTTAAATAAACTGCTTCCTGGACATGCAAGCTCTTTAAAATAGAAAAAAGCAAAAAAGAAGCTCTAGCTGGGTACTAAACGTCCAGAGGCGGTCCTATCGAGGGATAGGAAAGTCTTCAAGTTTAAACAGAAGATTAAAAGTAAACCTTTGCTTTGAAGATAGAATCAGCCACAGCAGCGCACCGAGGGGATGGGGGGGGGAAAGAGGGGAGGGCGGAGGAAGCTGGAGGGCACGGAGCACAATGCAGGAGAGAAGCAAGGTCAGACCACGTGAAAGGTCAGAGGTCGCTCTTCTGTGCAAACAGGAAGAGAAACGACCGCACGATAACACGAGGTGGACATGGAGTCCGCTCCAAACACTGAACCAGCAACCTTCATGCCTACAACAATTTCACTCGCCGACTCTTCTTGAAGTCCGCATTCTCAGTAGCCAAACACCCACAATACTGTAATTACTGTAACTACTGACAAAATCGCAAGTCACTGGGATTTTTTTTGAGTCTTTTGCGAGGTCAAAAGGTCCAAACACAGGCAGCACACAGACTTATCTAGCATCACTCTGAAAGAAGAGATTATCACCACATGATGAGTCCTTCTACAGTCCATCTACAACAGACGCTTGGATTCGGTTTGTATGCCTTCCCTGTGACGACATATGGCTCCAACTTCCTGTGGAAGTTCCTTTCCTTTGTTCATGCCTCAGTGGGTGTCGGTGTTAAATCCGGGTCAAGTAGTCTTTACACGATGCTTAACAGCATGTGCCAGTCACATCAGTGATGATGACTCTGAACGTGTTTCACATCAGTTCTGTTGCAGTCTAGTGTTTGTTATAGCTTCCGTACTGTGGATGGCGTAACATCCACCAACACGGAATGTTTGTAAAAACGTCCACCCTTCTCGAAAGGGCGACGTTTTGTCTTTTCCCTGCCGAGGAGCGTCAAGCACATCAGCCACAGAATGGAGACGGACACATACTTGCAGTCACACTCGTATACAACCTCCTTCAACACACGCGCGCGCGCGCACGCACGTTCGCATACCAATCGCGTTTTTGGCAGTCATTAAAGACAAACAAAATCCTGGGGAAGTGGACTCCCTTGAGAACAGACTTATTTGGGAAATGTATATCCACAAACGGTGCGAGGGTGACAAGAGAAATCACGGGCTTAGAACGACCGGGATTTCACTCCTACCTGAAACGACCATGGGCGGTCAAAATGACGGCCGGTTTTTAAACTCTATTCTGTCAAGATAAATACCCAACTGAGATATTAATGCATTACATATGTTTGTATGTCTGTTATGGAACTACCTGACACCAAAATTAACATTTTAACAACTTTAATACTATTTTTTAAACAATTTAAAATGGCCGCTGTCCAACGCCTGTAAATACTGCAGCGCCTCGGTGGTAGTCATGGTGCGTCTGTAGCGGCGTCTGTACCCAGACATGTTGGACATAATCACACATCAAGTTTAGACTATTTCTCTGCACTGGAGGGCGCTAGTGTGTTTCTACGACAGAACAACGAACTTCACGAAGGAAATGATGCCACCAACACACGTCATAGATACTGACATGACGCACGGTGACGCGCAAATTACGAGCCGTCTTTTTGACCGGCCATGATCGTTTTAATCTAAAACTAATTTTAATGTAAATATATGCAATTTTAGGCGCATTCAGGGAGCGGCAGGTCTGTATCTTTTATTTTTCACAAATTTGTTAAACTTTGAAAATCCAAAACGGTCAAAATGACCGGCTTGGCCGTTCTAGTGTTACTGCCGCTGGCTGATGAAGCAGTCGGCAGAGGATCGGCTAAGGCTTAGTGACCGAAGGTTGAAAAGGAACCTGTTGTGGTCCAGACGCAAGGCGCGTCTCCGCCTGAGTCTCCCAGCTGGGTTCAATCAGCGCGCTCGTTGAGAGCGCAGCTACGCACCAGAGGCTCATCGGTGATCAGCGCACCTGAAGCCAATCTGCAGGCAGCTATAAGAGAGGACGCCGACGTGCAGTCGTTGCCAGATTGTGCCATCTAGTACGGTAGTTACCCAGTAGATCGCTAGACTCTTTGGCTGTGTTTTCTCCTGCGATTCCTGTGTTGTGATCCCTGAGCCTAATTCTGTCTCTCTTCCCCGTTCTCCCAGAACCCCCCGGTGCCGGTGCTTCTCGGGCTCCGTCTTCCTCGCGTCCCTTGTGTTCCTCGGACCCCTCCCTTGTGCTCCCACACTGCCTCCCGCAGAACCCCTACTCCTGGACTTGCGCTTCACCAGCACGCACACGCACCAACACCCTCCAGTCATTTACATTCCTGCACACACGCACCACACTCGCCCTGCACACAGATACATAGTCTTTTACACACCCCATATCCAGGACTCTAGTTGCACCATACACATCCCGCATTTCCCTTCCCTGAATAGGAATAAACGTGCCTACGGGCTTGACCCTGCCGGACCCCTGCACTGGTTCCTTTCGGACGTACACAACAGAACCGACAGAAACTGAGAAAAACACAGACAGGCAGACCAGGGTTATGCACGTGAAAGAAAGATGAACAGAAAGTAAGAAACTTAAGAGTGAAGCTAAAATGTACAACAGAGAGCGAGAGAGAGGGGGGGGGGGAGAGAGAAGGAGAGAGAGGGGGAAGAGAGAGAGAGGGAGGGGAGGGGGAGAGAGAGAAGGGGAAGAGAGAGAGAGGGAGGGGAGGGGGAGAGAGAGAAGGGGAGAGAGGGGGGAGCGGAGAGAGAAGGAGATGGGGGAGAGAGAGAGGGGGGAGGGAGGGGAGAGAGGGGGAGAGAGAGAGAGAGAGTGATGACAGACGGAAGTAGAGCTGATATCAATTTCCAATTCCGGTCACCGCCACAGTCAAGCCTGAAAATATCGGTGACGAATAGAAAACTTAATGCAAATTATGGTCCTGCTAATTACGCCTCTACACAATGGTAACGTAGCTGGCAATCTGCGTCAGAATATTATTAGGGATCATTTCAAAGTCCCTCACCCTGAATCAGTAAACGAGTCTGTCACTGTGAATCCAACTGGGTTATTGTGAAAGTGCAAGAGGCGCTGATTTTACATCAGGACAGGCCTGCATACACAACAACAGTAAGCGGGAATATTAGAACCACAATTTGACCCATCTGGTGGCTGTACTCACCCTTATTGAATTATACTTCCCATTTAATCTGTGAATTGCTTGCATAGGTCATGACAACTATTAAAAATCATCTCTTTCTCACAGACACACACACAGACGTCATCGCACACAACAAAACCCCAACAACCATCACCGCTTGGTTTAAATCTAAACCCACTTCTAAAACTTGATAGAGTAATCCAATTTCCACTGAATCAATCATGCGTCAATTAATTTCCTTTAACTAAAAGGTTTCCAAAATATTAGGCCATTTGCTGTGTCACATTTCCTGAAAGAACGACTGCAAAAAAAACAAAAACCAAACTTTATTATTTGGGCTCGAGGTTTTGTCAGCCTTGTAGGACTGTCCCGTACGTGGATTGGTGACCTCATCAGTAAAAGGTCAGCAGGTTAGCATCTTGGTGGAACCTCTACGTATGTCGTGGAAATTTACCTGCAAACACTCTGTACCCAGACATAATTATATGAAACAATTTTGGTTGATAATGAAAGACACAGTATTGTACAATAGCCAGACAAGAAAAGACAAATAGTATAATCCTTACTGGTGATTAGTGGGCTGTTGCTACAGACAGCCTACTAGCTCCGACACACCGTACCTTCAGGACATATGCACCATGCACTGGTACTGGCAGAGAAATATATTTTGTTGAAAACCTTAACACTGATACAATACACGTACAGTGATGTAAGTATTGTAGGTAATTCATCCCAGATTGTTAATTTACCAACAAGACTTGATGATATTTGGTGCTCAGGAATGTCCTCTTCAACTTGCATAGATCATCTACTTACTGATTCTGTGGAGATGTGAATTTAATAACAGCAAGTGAGGAAGAACCACTTGAGGCTACACATGATATTAACCATATTGTATTGAAGTGTGTCAAAATGTTGTGTTTCTCAAAGTGTGGATGAGACTTATGAAAGAATAATGCAAACCATGCCCAAGGCCTTGGTAGAAGAAATAATTGGCACTACCTATTTTCCAATACCATTTAGTAAACATGTGGCTGAATTTGACTCCTTAAGGCCACAACATGATAGATCCTCCCCCTCTTTCAGGGCCTTTGTGAATGGAATCACGAGTACATGCCTCAGGGTCTGGGACGCCACGGGGCATCAAGTCAATTTTATTTGTATAGCCCAAAGTCAAAAATTATAGATTTGCCTCAGGGGGCTTTACAGCAAATCAACATCATGTACTTAGACCCTCGCATCGGATAAGGAACACCTCCCTAAAAAAACCCTTTATAACAGGGTGAAAAAATAGGGAGAGCAACAGAGGAGGATCTCTCTCCCAAGACGGACAACGTGCAGTGGATGATGTGTTTGCACAATTTACACAACACAACACAGAAAGAGGATAACAGAATTACAATAGGACTATAAGAATGTGATGAGGAGGACGCCAAGCGGTGACCAGAATGCCACCGGAACAGCCCAGGACCTGAGCTATCACAACGTAGACCTGGCAGGAGGACAGACTACACGAGCACAGGGAAGACTCACATCACGCCATTCACTTACACGGGAGAAGAGACGCGAAATTACGTTGGTCACATTAGCTTTGTCACATTAATCAAACGATTCTCAATAGCGCCGCCTTCTGCTGACATAGTCAGCATTAACAAAGTGGATGACTTACTGGACCGTCCTAGACAACTGGGAGCAGGGGGACGGGGACAGAAGCGACTCTTCTTTTCCAGCCTGGTGACTGGGTCCTGGTGAAGTGTCTGAGGGGGGCGACGTTAGCATTCTCTGCATTGGAGAGGTACATACCAGGTTCTGCTCACTACACAAACGGTGTTAAAGGTGAAGAAGAGGGGCGTCCAGGTGCCGTAGCGGGCTATTCCGTTGCCTACCAACACAGGGATCGCCAGTTTGAATCCCCGCGTTACCTCCGGCTTGGTCGGGTGTCTCTACAGACACAATTGGCCGTGTCTGCGAGTGGGAAGCTGGATGTGGGTATGTGTCCTGGTCGCTGCACTAGCGCCTCCTCTGGTCAGTTGGGGCGCCTGCCCGGGGAGGGGGGGGGAACTGGGGGGAATGGTGTGATCCTCCCACGTGCTACGTCCCCCTGGAGAAACTCCTCACTGTCAAGTGAAAAGAAACGGCTGGGGACGCCACATGTATGGGAGGAGGCATGTGGTAGTCTGCAGCCCTCCCCGGATTAGCAGAGGGGGTGGAGCAGAGGCCCGGACGGCTCGGGAGAGTGGGGCAATTGGCCAAGCACAATTGGGGAGAAAAAGTGAAAGAGATAACAATATGGATCCACGCACCTCACTGCAAGAGGGTACCGATATACATAACGAGAAGGAAAATACTGGTGTATGTGTTAGTATCTACTGCAGGGTTGTACCTATGGCAGAGGTAAAGACACCAAGGACTTCGCTGTTCCATCTTCAGCATCCTTCTCCCGATACACCCAGCATCTCTCCTCCACACATGTCCAAACCATGTCAATCTTGCCTCTCTTGCTTTGTCTCCAAACAGTCCAACCTGAGCTGTCCCTCTAATATACTCGTCCCTAATCCTGCCCTTCTTCATCACTCCCAATGAAAATCTTATCATCTTCACCTCTGCCACCTTCAGCTCCACCACCTGTCTTTTCATCAGTGCCACTGTCTCCAAACCATACAACATAGCTGGTCTCACAACCATCTTGTAAACCTTCCCTTTAACTCTTGCTGGTACCCTTCTGTCACAAGTCACTCCTGCCAGCCCACCCAGCCTGCACTCAAGTAAATAAATCCAACCATTTTATATGTACTATAGTGTAACTGTCTGTTGTACGTATTCTGGTATGCTCTGTCATGTGTGGGCAGTTTACGTTGCTTACTTTTAGTCTTTGACTACAGATCAGCTATACTACGTTTACCTTGTCTGAACTTGTGCCTGGGGGCTCATGTGTAGCAGGACAAAGGAGGTGTTAAAAGTGCCCCATCCTCTGCCATATGGCGAGGGCCTGATAACAGAGGAATGTGTGAAAACCCTTTGAGTGTCACGGGAAGTGGTCCTGGGGGGTCCTGGCAGAAGGTGAGGGCAAAGGGAGATGACCTCTTTGAACGATATACAAGTTCTGTTACCCACCATGGTGACAGTTCACCAAGATAGGTAATGTCCTGCAGGACAGGATGGCAGGAGGCTCTGGGTTCACACCATGGCAATCAAAGCTGTGGCGTTGTTCTGCTGCAGGTTATAAACATGGTGCACTCCATGACTGGGACACTCGAGCGTGTGCACTTGTGTGTCTGTTCATTGAGCATATGAAGTTCGTATGAATTTACTGTAAGAGATATTTGTCTCACTCCTCATTTAATGTCAGACGACACCATCTACCTCAGGCATGTCTGTAACATCTATTCCAGAGTGTGTGATATACGTATTCTCTGCACCCCTGCACTTTATCGCCTCTTATTTCGCCTGTATGAGTCAGTCCTTGTGTATATATGTGAAGACTGTTGTGTTGTAGTGTTGTTATTCTATGTTAAGTACACTGAGAGAGCCACGACGCCAGAGTCAGATTCCATGTAGTGCAAACCTACATGGCCAATAAACCCGAGTTTGATTCTGATTCTCTCTTCTTCAGCTCCCTTCCGTTACACTGAACAGTTGACCCCAAGTGTTTAAACTCATCTACCTTTGCCGCCTGTACTCACCTTTACTGCCCAGTGACTGCTGGGATAGGCTCCAGCATCCCCCCCACCCTGAGAGCAGGATAAGCTGTTTGGAGAATGAATGGATGGATGGATGGATGGATGGATATTACTCTTTCCCCATATCTTCATGATGTGTATGATCAACTTTATACCTCTGTAGTTGTTACAGTTCTGCACATCGCCCTTGTTCTTGAAAATCGGTACCAGTATGCTTCTTCTCCACTCCTCAGGCATCCTCTCACTTTCCAAGATTGTGTTAAACAATCTAGTTAAAAACCCCACTGCCATCTCTCCTAAACACCTCCATACCTCCACAGGTATGTCATCAGGACCAACCACCTTTCCACTCTTCATCCTCTTCATAGCTGCCCTCACTTCCTCCTTGCTAATCCACCGCACTTCCTGATTCACTATCCCCACATCATCCAACCTTCTCTCTCTCATTTTCTTAATCCATCAGCCCCTCAAAGTACTCCTTCCTCCTTCTCAGCACACGCTCCTCGCTTGTCAGCACATTTCCATCTCTATCCTTCATCACCCTAACCTGCTGCACGTCCTTCCCAGCTTGGTCCCTCTGTCTAGCCAATCAGTACGAGTCCTTTTCTCCTTCCGTAGTGTCTAACCTGTCATACAACTCATCATACACCCTTGCCTTTGCCTTCACCACCTCTCTCTTCACTTTACGCTGCATCTCCTTGTACTCCTGTCTACTTTCTTCATCTCTCTGACTATCCCACTTCTTCTTTGTCAGCCTCTTCCTCTGTGTACTTTGTTGTACTTCCTCATTCCACTACCAAGTCTCCTTGTCTTCCTTCCTCTGTCCTGATGACACACCAAGTACCTTCCACGTTGTGTCCCTCACTATTTCCGCACCATCACCCAGTGTGTTTTAACTCCTCCCTGAACTCCACACAAGTCTTCCTTCTTCAACCTCCACCATTAGATCGTTGGTTCTGCCTTCACTCTCTTCCTCTTCTTGATCTCCAAAGTCATCCTACCGACCACCATCCGATGCTGCCTAGCTACGTTCCCCCCCTGTCACCACCTTGCAGTCTCCAGTCTCTTTCAGCTTGCACCACCTGCACAAGATCATCTGATACTTACTTACTGAACTTATTCATAAAGCGTGAACGACTACAACATTTCAGCAGTCATCTGAAAAGATCTCTGTGACACTGTTGTGTGTGTGTGTGCGTGTGCGTGCGTGCGTGTGTTTGCGTGTGCACACGCACTTACTAAGAACCAGAACTCCGTGCCGAAGTGACTGGGCGCGGTTGGGCTCCACCGTCACATTCAGCATGGTGGGGTTACCCGCGACGATGCAGACCCGGTTGTCTTGCTCCGCTTCTCGGAACATCCGCAGCAGCTGGTTCGCTATGATCCCGTTCAGCGTGGATATGGCGACCATGGGAAACACGAAGGACAAAAACGCATTAACCTGTAGAGGGGGACAAAGCGATGGGTAGAATTAGTAGGGGTTTCACTCCGAACGTGTTTGAACAGCAGTGTGTCATGGCCCAATAGACACCATGTCTGCTGCTCAGCAAATAATCCTGATTATATTCATTATTGTAGTTATGCTCTTTGCAGGAGTTTTCATTAATATATTCACTACCATTCAAAAGTTTGGGATCACATTGAAATGTCCATATTTTTGAAGGAAAAGCACTGTACTTTTCAATGAAGATAACTTTAAACTAGTCTTAACTTTAAAGAAATACACTCTATACATTGCTAATGTGGTAAATGACTATTCTAGCTGCAAATGTCTGGTTTTTGGTGCAATATCTACATAGGTGTATAGAGGCCCATTTCAAGCAACTATCACTCCAGTGTTCTAATGGTACAATGTGTTTGCTCATTGGCTCAGAAGGCTAATTGATGATTAGAAAACCCTTGTGCAATCATGTTCACACATCTGAAAACAGTTTAACTCGTTACAGAAGCTACAAAACTGACCTTCCTTTGAGCAGATTGAGTTTCTGGAGCATCACATTTGTGGGGTCAATTAAACGCTCAAAATGGCCAGAAAAAGAGAACTTTCATCTGACACTCGACAGTCTATTCTTGTTCTTAGAAATGAAGGCTATTCCATGCGAGAAATTGCTAAGAAATTGAAGATTTCCTACACCGGTGTGTACTACTCCCTTCAGAGGACAGCACAAACAGGCTCACACCAGAGTAGAAAAAGAAGTGGGAGGCCGCGTTGCACAACTGAGCAAGAAGATAAGTACATTAGAGTCTCTAGTTTGAGAAACAGACGCCTCACAGGTCCCCAACTGGCATCTTCATTAAATAGTACCCGCAAAACACCAGTGTCAACATCTACAGTGAAGAGGCGGCTGCGGGATTCTGGGCTTCAGGGCAGAGTGGCAAAGAAAAAGCCATATCTGAGACAGACCAATAAAAGAAAAAGATTAAGATGGGCAAAAGAACACAGACATTGGACAGAGGAAGACTGGAAAAAAAGTGTTGTGGACGGATGAATCCAAGTTTGAGGTGTTTGGATCACAAAGAAGAACGTTTGTGAGACGCAGAACAAATGAAAAGATGCTGGAAGAATGCCTGACGCCATCTGTTAAGCATGGTGGAGGTAATGTGATGGTCTGGGGTTGCTTTGGTGCTGGTAAGGTGGGAGATTTGTACAGGGTAAAAGGGATTCTGAATAAGGAAGGCTATCACTCCATTTTGCAACGCCATGCCATACCCAGTGGACAGCGCTTGATTGGAGCCAATTTCATCCTACAACAGGACAATGACCCTAAACACACCTCCAAATTGTGCAAGAACTATTTAGAGCAGAAGCAGGCAGCTGGTATTCTATCGGTAATGGAGTGGCCAGCGCAGTCACCAGATCTGAACCCCATTGAGCTGTTGTGGGAGCAGCTTGACCGTATGGTACGCAAGAAGTGCCCATCCAACCAATCCAACTTGTGGGAGCTGCTTCTGGAAGCGTGGGGTGCAATTTCTCCAGATTACCTCAACAAATTAACAGCTAGAATGCCAAAGGTCTGCAATGCTGTAATTGCTGCAAATGGAGGATTCTTTGACGAAAGCAAAGTTTGATGTAAAAAAAATCTTATTTCAAATACAAATCATTATTTCTAACCTTGTCAATGTCTTGAATCTATTTTCTATTCATTTCACAACATATGGTGGTGAATAAGTGTGACTTTTCATGGAAAACACAAAATTGTTTGGGTGATCCCAAACTTTTGAACGGTAGTGTATATATATATATATATATATATATATATATATATATATATATATATATATATATATATATATGCTTATTCATCATGATAATTTATGTTAGATGTTATAAGTGCAATAAGTGAACTATATTATCAATGTACACTGACTAAAAATGTGTGGCTCCTTCAAAGGTGACACAAACAGATATGAGTAGTATAAGTATCTGCTACTACTACCACCAATTTCGTCTGGTCCCGTTAGGGGGCGCCACAGCGGATCATCCGTTTCCATCTCTTCCTGTCCTCTGCATCTTGCTCTGTCACATCAGCCACCTGCATGTCCTCCCTCACCACATCCATCAACCTCCTCTTTGGCCTTCCTCTTCTCCTCTTCCCCAGCAGCTCCTTATTCAGCATCCTTCTCCCAATATACCCAGCATCTCTCCTCCACACATGTCCAAACCATCTCAATCTTATCTCTCTTGCTTTGTCTCCAAACCGTCCAGCCTGAGCTGTCCCTCTAATATACTCGTCCCTAGTCCTGTCCTTCTTCATCACTCCCAGTGAAAATCTTATCATCTTCAACTCTGCCACCTCCAGCTCCTCCTCCTGTCTTTTCATCAGTGCCACCGTCTCCAAACCATACAACATAGCTGGTCTCACTACCATCTTGTAAACCTTCCCTTTAACTCTTGCTGGTACCCTTCTCTCAGAAATCACTCCTGACACTCTTCTCCACCCACTCCACCCTGCCTGCACTCTCTTCTTCACCTCTCTCCTGCACTCCCCGTTACTTTGGACAGTTGACCCCAAGTATTTAAACTCATCCACCTTCGTCACCTCTCCTCCTTGCATCCTCATCATTCCGCTGTCCTCCCTCTCATTCACGCATATGCATTCTGTCTTGCTCCTACTGACTTTCATTCCTCTTCTCTCCAGTGCATAGCTCTCCAGTGCATACGTAGAAATGTTTGGCTCAGTTGGGGAGACCACTGGATCAGCACTGTGGAGGTGGCAGTGGTTTGTTTCACCCATTTGGCCTCCATCATATGGACTCCATCATATGGTCTCCACCATTTGGCCTCCATCATATGGTCTCCACCATATGGCCTCCATCATATGGTCTCCACCATATGGGTGTCCTGCAGCTGCCGCTGATCTGCACAGGGTTCTGTACAAAGTCATTTGTAAACGGCGTCCACTTCAACGGATAAACGTGAACGTGGCAAACATTTGCTTCAGGCAGGAAGCTGTAGTCACGTGTTTTATCTACACGTTGGTTAATCTCAGAGAACACAGCTACTATCTTAGCGAGCATAATACAACGCTTAAAGGAAGCTAGACCCAGCACAGCCCTCCAGAATAAGTCTAATCTTTTTGAAGTAGAGGGTAGACCTAGAAATAAACCTGGTTTAAGAAAGAAAAAAAAACATCCCGGGATATGAGTGGAAAGGGTTGTTCTAGCCACTGCATTCATAACCTTTTTTTACTCGAACATATCTTAACCACGTCATGTGATATGCTACTTCAGTACACAATATATATATATATATATAGCAGCGAATTAGGGAGCAGTTCGGCCGGATCGTCACACGAACTCGGATTTCCCACACCGCAGGCGACAACGTTAACCGCTCGACTAAAGGGTCCGACCAGTGCCAAGGGCTAGCGTGTCTACTTATTCGTGTGCGTTACAATACATATATATACACACACACACACACACACACACACACACACACACACACACACACACACACACACACACACACACACACACACACACACACATATACTGGAGCCACTACAGAAAGTTGCAGATGAACACTTCATATCCAGGAATTCACGTTACAGATCCTACCACGTTCGAACAGTGACCATGTATAGTCCAGCCATGTAGGTTTTGACCTGATCTTGTTCCTCTTTGGAGAGGAGCTGCTACTGATGTCGGCACACATCCGGCAACTGAGCTACGCAAGGCCACGTGCAGCGTGCCTTCAGACTGCACGCGCACACATTAAAAAAGGTATTGAGGAGTTTGTCAGACTCTATGTAAGTAGAACACAGTAAAAAAAAAAAACAGATACCGAACTACCCCTTCCAGGTAGTATAAGGCCTTCATTACTGCTGTCATAAGCTGCAGTAGCATATGAAAACATCACTAGTGTGTCGAGTATTTCAAAAATCCCTGTTGTCCAAACGGATTAAGACAAAAGACACGAGAGCTCACACAGGCAGGGCAGCAATTAGAGAGGGGAGCAGGATTAGGAAGAGGGAGGATGGCTGACGAGGGAGGTGGAATGCCACGCCGACCTCTTAAACCGTGGTGGATCTACAGTATTGAACAGACTCGGAGGAGTAGAAATGATGAGGAGTCTGTCTCCGCCTTAGCCCCCCTTGTTTGTTTTAGTGATTTTTGAGCAGCCCCCATGGTGCCCAGACACGTGACAGAAACACCTTCCACGAGGGCAAACCGACCAGATCCAGGAGGGGGCGTTTCTGCAGGAGCCATTGCCTCCTCTCCGTGCTTCTCCGCCGTTGGCAGAATGTAAAAGAGGTAGAAGGCACTGAGGATAAATGATGGAGAAAGCAGGAATAAGGAGAGGGACAGAGAAACACAGACAGCAGTAGAAGTGGTGCTGTCGGAGTAATTGTGACAGAGTGCAGAATAGATGGCGCTGTGCAATACATCAGTCACTGAAGTGACTTGTGTTATTATACTGGGTGACAGACATGAGGAGAATAAACACGTACGTGCAGATGTGCAGTGAAGGAGATGTGTAGCACTTATAGCTGTGTATTTATGTGTGTATGTCTGTATATAACAAAGGCAAATGACCAGTTTTCGCATATCAACCTTTCTTTTCTATCGCGCCAGCATTGTATTTTCCTGAGCACGCTCTCTCCATCTGTGGAGCTCTTGCGCACCTGTGCACAAAGGGTCTCTGTCTCCTCATGTTCTCTCACGAAAGTATCACACATTTAAGGACGATCTGGTGCTAAACTTTTGGGGTTTTTTTTGGGAGGGGGGGCGCAATTTACCTTGTCGCAGCACACCTGACAGCTGCTTTAATGTCCACACAGTCCCAGAGTTATTAAGAAGGACAATGTAGCCTATAGGTTTTATCAGGGTTCGTAAACGGTGGATGATTGACAACTCAGGCCAGGGCTGGTTGTGGGTGTGAACATGATTGACAGCCACGAGAACTGTCCAATCACATTAAACCAAAAAACATTAAAACAATACCGATTCGCCGCCAGTAAAAGTGGGAGTGTCTGGGGCGCACAGAACTGCGCCCCCTGGAAAATCTGAAGAAACCAATCAGACAGCAGCCTCAGGTCACCTGCTCGCCACAAGTTTGAGGGCTTACATAAGGTATCGTTGGGCCGGCGCCCCTCACCCAGGAAGTATATGTATTCAGACAGGAAGTATATGTATTCAGACAGGAAATATATGTATTCAGACAGGAATCACCCAAATACCATTTGAACCAATATTTAATGCTGCTGACAGACTGAAAACACTTGTGTTTCATCATTATTTGCGTTGTACAAGTAAAGCATATTTAACATGTTTAAGGAGATTTTCATCTCTTGATATTGGAAGGGGGCGGCGCCCCAGCGCCCTCTACTGGCCAGCTGCCACTGGCGCTCACAGAAGTACAGGGCGCAGACGCTGTGCGGACGGACCACACCTTTTCACAGTCTTTTCATAGTCCAGTCGTACCAACGCATACCCAAGGCCTACATTTGCCACAATCTTTGAGCGTCGTTTTCCTTTTCTGCCGGAAGTTACAGACTGTAAACAACATGGCGCTGTCCACGAATGAAGAAGAAGAGCTGCTTAAATCCCAACGTAAAACAGTTCTCTTGGATTAAACCTGATGCAAGCAGCAAGTCGAGAATTGATTTTTGGCTCGGTACAGAGGCAGTGAAGAGAGCTACATTTAATTCTTCCATTGCACAGGCCCCCTTAACTGACCATTGTTTAGTCTCGGTAGTTTTGAATCCAGTCATGAAGCCTCTAAACTCCAGAGGCTATTGGAAGTTTAATGATGATCTGTTGAAAAATGAGGACTATCGTGCCAATATTAGAAGACTGATTTCTGAAATTAAAAAGGACGTCCAACTCTCCTCTAACTGCAGCAAATGGGAGTTTCAGAAGTACAAGATTCGAGAGCACTCTATTGGCTTTAGTAAAAATCTGTGCAGACAAAACAGAGAGTATGAATGTACATTGTTAAGAACATCTGCATGTACACATAATAATCAGGACAATAACAACTGTAATGGACATAGTGACAATCTTGTTTCTTTGCAGTCTAGGTTAGATGGGCTTTACATTAAAAAAGCCCAAGGAGCATCTGTGAGATCTCGGGCCAGGTGGATGGAAGAAGGCGAAAGAAATGCTGCTTAAAAAAACCACAATAAATAAGCTTATTATTAAGGGGTCTGAATCCTCTGAGCTAAAGGATATAGCAAATGAGGTATTTAATTTCTATAAGTCACTATACTCCTCTTCGTTTTCTGTCTCTGGTTCGATGCAGTTTTTTGACAAGGTTAAAGGTCACCTGCCCAGCATTGATCAACCCTTCAAAGATTTGTGTGACTCAGACGTTCTTATAGAAGAATCTGATTATGTTATCCGAAAAATGGCTACAGGTAAATCTCCTGGCTCCGATGGTCTTACTGCAAACTTATTCAAATGTTTTTGGTCAGATATTAGAGAATTATTACTAAATGCAATAAAGGACTGCATAGAAAGGCAGGAACTGACCCCAACTATGAAACAAGGGGTAATAATTTTGATCCCTAAACCGGGGAAAGATAAAAGTATTCTGGATAATTTAAGGCCTATCACTTTGCTAAATACAGACTATAAGATTATGTCAGGAGTGTTAGCTGCCAGACTGAAAGAAGGTATAACACAAATAGTGAAACACAGTCTGGTTTTATCAAGGGAAGATCTATTCACAATAACATCCGCCTGCTTCTGGATCTGCTAGATTACAGTGATTTAGTTGAAGATGATGGATTCTTACTGTTTCTAGATTTTCACAAAGCGTTTGATTCTGTTGAGCACCCTTTCATCTTACAAGCCCTACATCATTTTGGTTTTGGAGAAACGTTTGTTGGTGTCATAAGCATGTTATACAACGATATAAACAGTTGTGTGTCCTTACCTGGTGGTACCTGCCCGAGATTTGGTTTTAAGAGAGGCATTAGACAAGGCTGCGGCAGCTCCCCTTTGTTATTCACTATTGTAGCAGAATGACTTTCCATTCTAATTAAAAATGATAACATTGAGGGCCTAGAGGCCTTGGGCAACAAGTTATTGATAAGCCAACTTGCGGATGACACCATACTTTTCTTAAAAAAATGCCTCCCAGATCCCTTTGGCCCTTAAATATTTTGAGCTCTTCACCAAAGCATCAGGTTTAACTCTGAATATAAGCAAATGTGAACTTCTGGCAAAACATGAGCATCATTCTAGCTCTTTATTTGGTGTCCCTGTTAAAACTGAGGTTAAATATTTAGGAATTAACTTAAGTAAAAACCTTGAATCAAGAGAAGAGATGAATGTTCAGAATATTATTATAAAGTGTGAAGCTATATTAAACAGCTGGTTATAGAGGGACATTACTGTTTGGGAGGATTCTATTCACCAAGATGGAGAGACTCTCTAAATTTATTTATCCTGCTTACTCATTGGCTATTTCATCAAGAATGATTAAATCCATAAACCAAACTAATTTCAATTTTATTTGGAAAAACAAGTGTCATTATATCAGGGAAAGTGGCCTCTTGAAAAGTTATGAAAACGGGGGGTTGAACGCCATTGATTTTGACATTATGAATGGTGTGATCAAACTGAAGTGGCTGAAAGCCTTTGTCATGGATGAGACTGTGTTTTGGCATGCCCTTCCTAATGCAGTCTTTAAACAGTTGAGAGGGATTGCTTTTCTTTTGAACTGTCCAAGATACTGTCACGTTTATCCGCCTTTCATAAACTAGTTTTGCAATATTGGAAACCTTTGTTTAAACACAACTCTACCCCCCATGCAGTTCCAATTTTGAATAATAGCTGTATCTTGTTTAAGGGAAAATCTTTGTTTTCGGAAGAGTGGTGGAAGAAGGGTATTTGGTCCATTCCACACATCATGGATGACAGAGGCAATCTATTGAATTATAATGAGTTGTGTTTGAAATATAGTTTATCCTCCTCTGTAAAGGTCTATGACATGGTAATAGGTGCGATCCCTATACAACTCAAGATGGTGGTCTCACAGTGTCTTATCTACTCCTCTGTCAGCCCCACACTTCACCCCTTAATGATTGACAACTTAAAATTTGTCGACAGAACCTGCAATAATGTCTTTATCAGAAACTCTCCGTTGAAGATATGCTATCCTGACCCTTTGAGAAGGAATTGTATTTTAGACATGTACTCACTTTTGAATGCCCATAAAATTAGAAAACGATTCCCTATCCCCCCCAAAGCCAAAGAGGTTCGCTTCAAGATAATTACTGATATTTACCCCTCCAGTGAATTTATAGGATTAAAATGTAATGTAGACTGTAATTTCTGCCAATTCTGCAAGACAGACATAGAATCAACGGATCATTTATTCTTCCACTGTAACATTACTTACTATAAGTATTGGTATAATGATTATGTAGCCCGTGGAATTAGATACCACACAGGACACAATTACTTCCGGGGTTCTTGTAGCTTTAATTTTATTGTTTGAACCTTCGAATGCAGATCGTTTTACTGAGTGCATACATTCCTGTGTCTTTCGAGCAAACAGCTCATAAATGTTCACAGATGTGGCAAGTTTAACAGAAAAGATTTTAAAAAGGGAAATAATAAATACAAAATACGGTGCAAAATACGGCAGTGGACTATGTACGTTAAACAGGGTTTAACAAAGACATGTGGAACTTCCTGAAGATCGCGCAACTTCTCACTCTGTCAGTTACCTTTAAACAGAATTAAAATGCATATAAAACCTTTACATCCCAAATACAATGGCATGGTGTGGCTTTATTCACGCCAACATTACCTTGTCATGCCTGCAATGGCGAACAGCGGTCGACGGCTCGCGCCCAAAATCACCGAGCATCAACTCCAGTAGCGTCTAAATCAAACCATCTTGTCAAATTACCGACATACAATATTGTTTGGAATAATGTTACAGGTATATTTCACAAGATATTTACCCTTACTTACTACGGAGTCAGAGCACTGTCACACCGCAATCTTCAGGCGCTCCACACAAGAAAAAAAAAGAAAGAATACCCAAGATGCACTTGGATAACTTGCACGGAGTTACAATAAAAGTCCGCCACTGCCACTTACTGGTCAAAACATGCAATGACAACCAAAACTATAAAAATACACTCACAATCTGCCTCACAATTTAAATACATCAAATTACATTTTACATGGCTTGACAGTGTAACAATTACATATATTAACAGTTAAACTATACTAAATTTAAGTGGAAAATCTTTTAACATATTTAACAGATTTACCACCCGGCTACATACTCCCCTGCAAATATAGTCAACGTCCTCGGTGACTACGAAACATGAACTGACTCAAATACTCCCTGCAAGGCCTTTTCAAAGAGAGCAGCACCCAGGCTTGTCAAAACCTTAGAGACCATGTCTGTGCTGACTGAGACTGCATTACAGGCTGACTTTGGCAGATGAAATGGGTTTGAATGAGATCCAGCCATTTCCCGCTTGCTTTGCCTAATGGCAGGTTTAGGTGCATAGGTTCTACGTCCTGCTCCACCAGCATCATCTGTTAGTGCGGGCCTGTCCCTGTTTTCAATAATGGGCAAGTCACTGTCGCTAACGTTTGGATGCACATCATTAACACATTCTGTTTCTGTGCCACAATTTCTCATATCTGAATAACCTTCCTCAGGTCCTTCACCGTCACTCTCATCTGTGGGTGCTGTCACAGGTAAACTAACACTTTCTGCTGCAACAGGCAGGTTAGGTACTTGCACAAGCCGGCGAGGGATGACTTCCTCAACAATAACAAAATCAGCCTCAGGTGACTCAGGCTCATCCTCAGCTACAGGCTGTGTAGTGGTCTGTAACCTAGTTCTAGTTCTTGGTTTGGGAACTGGTTTCGCACAAGGTCGCAACTCTGACCTATGAACTCTTTTAATGGGACCTCCCTCAAAAGGTTCAACAGTGTGTGTGGTACCCTGGATGTCAACTACCTTGTAGACTGTTGAGGTCCATGTGTCCTGAATCTTATGTCTACCTGGGGGTCTGTGACGTAGGAAAACCAACTGACCAATGGCCACAGGAGGACAATACACCTTCTCATTTTGCAGTGAGATCCTCTCAGCTGCCTTCTGCTCTGAGTACTCTCTGGCTCTCTCATGTGCCTGTCGGAGTCTCTCCTGATGAACAGACAACCAATCCTGTTTCCTGTCTGACACACACTCACGCCCTAATAAAGCATCTACTGGGAGATGTGGCTGTACCCCAAAAGCAAATAATAAGGCGAGTACCCTGTGGTGGAATGAGGAGTGACATTATATGCATATACTACTTCAGACAGATGCTCTGGCCAACGCTTTTTTTTCTCTGGTGGGAGTGTCCTTAACAAGTCATGGAGTGTGCGATTGTATCTTTCACACTGACCGTTTCCCTGTGGCCTGTAGGGAGTTGTTCGTGTCTTTTTAACCCCATAGAGTTTGCACAGCTCTGCTATAATTTCACTCTCGAAATTTCGACCTTGGTCTGAGTGCAGTCTCTCTGGGACCCCATATTTCATGAACCACTCCCTGAGCAAAACTTTAGCTGTAGTGTCAGCCTTCTGGTCTTTGGTAGCATACGCTTGTGTGAACTTTGTAAACACATCGGTCACAACAAGGACACTTTCACGGCCATCTGAAGCTGCCTCCAACACTGTAAAATCAACAGCCACCACTTCTAGAGGTCGGGAGGCCAGGAATGCCTGAACTGGAGCATGGATTTTTGGCTGAGGCATCTTGGTCAAAATGCACCGCTCGCAGTTTTTAACCCAGCTTTCCACATCCTCGCATAGCCCTACCCAAAAACACCTCCCTCTTAGCAGGTTTACAGTGCGCTCTATGCCCTGATGTCCCATGTTGTTATGTACATTTTCTAGAACTTGGTCCCTCAAACAACTAGGCACGAGTAACTGCCACACTTCTCCATGACGTGGGTCTGTGATAACCCTGTACAACAACCCTTCTCGTTGTTGTATGCATCTCCATTGTTTCAACAATCTTTTCACTTGACTAGACAGGGCTGCTCTCTCTCTGGGACATGGCCTCCTCCCCCGATCCCAAAATGCCCTAAATTCTTTTAGGGTGGGGTCACCGGCCTGAAAACCTACCAGCTCCTCTCTGGTATAACCTGGCAGTGTGGGGCTGTTGCCCTGTTTAGTGCCTGTCTCACCAGACCTCGACTCCCCAGCACGGATCTGTCTCACTTTGTACCACTCCAGACCTCTAGAGACAAGACCAGGATCCAGAACTGTTCCTCGCTCAATCAGGTTACACACAGTGATACAGTCGTCAAAATCCGAGTCAGGGTCTGTTTCAGGCTCCCCTGCAAACCCCTGCCTAGAGAGAGCATCTGCGGCGGCATTACTGCAACCAGGACGGTACTTAACCTCGAAATCAAAAACAGACAGTTGCGCTACCCACCTCTGCTCTATAGCACCTAACTTGGCTGTCTTGAGGTGGCAGAGGGGATTGTTATCAGTCAGGACAACAAACTTTGAACCAAGCAAGTAACCCCTGAATTTTTCAGCAACTGCCCATTTTAAGGCAAGCAACTCCAACTTCATGCTACTATAATTTCGGTCATTCTTCTCAGCCTGGCGTAGTCTGCGGCTAGCATATGCTAGGACACGTCTGGTGTCACCTTGCTGCTGACACAATACAGCGCCTAATCCATGCTGACTAGCATCTGCCTCAACTACAAATGGTTGTGTGAAATCGGCAAAACCCAAAATGGGAGCAGAGGTAAGTTTTTCCTTTAACTGCTCAAAGGAAGAGTCACACTCTGGTGTCCACATATTACAAAACTGGTGACCTACTTTCCCTGTTTTTTTCACACCTGAACATTTGTTGACTAGGTCATGCAGTGGCCCGGCAATCTGTGAGAAGCTTCGAATGAATCTCCTGTAGTAACTACAGAAACCCAAGAACGACTGCAGCTCTTTGGCAGTGGTTGGGACCTTCCAGTTCTTAACAGCAGAGACCTTGGAGGGGTCAGTTCCTATACCTTCTGCTGACACCTGATGACCCAAAAACTTTACTGACTGTTGTAGAAAAGCACACTTCTGCAACTTCACCTTAAGGCCCGTCTCTGCCAGTCTCTTAAACACAGTCTCAAGTCTCTCCAAATGCTGCTCAAATGTCTCTGAAAAAACCAAGATGTCATCTAGGTAGACCAGGAGTATCTGAAAAATGAGATCATTCATAGTAACTTGCATAAGTCTCTGAAATGTAGCTGGACCGTTACAAACACCAAAAGGCATTCTCACGTACTCATACAGACCAAACGGTGTAGTAAATGCAGTCTTAGTCCGATCTCTCTCATGCATAGCTACCTGGTGGTATCCGCTCGCAAGATCTATGGTCGAAAAGAACTTTGCCCCTCTCAGCGCATCAAAACTCTCATCAATTCTCGGGAGCGGGAATGCATCACGTCTTGTCTTTGAGTTGAGTTTCCTGTAATCGACACATAGCCTCAGACTACCATCTGCCTTTCTCACTAGTACTATGGGCGAAGCATAAGCACTAGAGCTTTCTTGAATGACCCCTTTTTTAAGCAGCTTGCCAATATGTTCCCTGACTTCACTGTACTGTGTGGGTGGGATTCATCTGTATGGCTGTGTTACAGGTATGTCATCTGTCAGATGGATCTCATGTTGTACTTTGTCAGTGTGGCCTAGATCTTCATCTTCTGTTGCAAACACAAAAGAGTACTTCTCCAGTAACAAAGTCAGCTGTGCTTGCTGTTCTGGGCTACCACAAAAATTGAGCTTGCCGAGAATTTCCTGCACATCTGTCGGTGTTTCGGGGTGTTCACTGATACTCACTTGTTCAGTGTCTGCTGAGATTCTCTGGAACTGTACCTCACAAAGCTCATCACTTTTCACACAGTCTACCTGAGTCACACCCCTAGCCTAGTCCATGGCCCTAGCCAGATATCTTCATCAGACATGTTCATGACTCGGACTGGAAAAATGTGATTGCCCGATGAAACCAAAGTAGGCACAACAACCAAACCTCCAGGAACGGGGACACCCACAGACTCCAGCAACAACAAAAAAGAACCATCCTCACTCACAGTCCTGAGTCCCCTAGCCATAACTGTAGCAGCAGATGAAGCAGGTATATGGACTACATCCTTACCAGCTACCCTAGCGAAAGAGAGTCTGTCTGTTGCATGTACTGCATGAAGATGATTAAAAGCCTCTCTCCAGTTTGAGTCAAACCTCTCCTGCAGTGTGGTGTCAAACTCAGTGTGTACTAGCTCTCTGCATTTTTTGACAATGTTCATCCCTATTAGACCTGGAACAGAGGAAGAGTGTTCAGAATCTTTAACTATCTGAAAACCTCGCTCTGGGATAGTCAGACCCATGGCTTCTACATCAAGCTCCACATAGCCCATATAGGGTATGTCTAATCCATTAGCTGCAGTGATCTTTAACCACTCAAATGCCGGGTGAATGTCTTCGCGTTTCACTGACAGGTGTTCCCTGAAAAAAAACTCAGAAATTGTACTGACCTGGCTACCAGTGTAAAGTAAGCAGGACACTGTAACACCTCGTAGTTTCACCTCAACAGTTTTACATTCTCCGACTGCACACTCTAAGATCCTGCTTCTGTCTGGAGTCTCTTTTGGTGAGCCAGCTTCCTCCCCTCGAGTTGTGTGGCTCATGACAACTGAGGGTGCGAGTTTTCCTGCACTACATAAGAACTAGGTGTTGCGTCCCCTTGACCCCCTCTGGCCTGTGAGCATTTTCTTGCAATGTGACCTATGCCTCTACACTTGAAACAGATAGGCTGACCATCTGGTGTGAACTTTGGCTGGGGTCTAGGTCGTGGCTTGGGCTCTAGGAATGTCTGTTGAGTGCTGCGCTTACTCAGTTCACCTACAGCAAAGGCTAGATCAGCGAGTGTTTTGCCTAACTCTGCTAGCTGTTTTTCCTGATGGGCTACTGCTCTCCGAACATCATTTAATGCAATACCTTGGTCATTGTTTGTTTTAATAATAGAGCACTGGGTTTCCGGAACCTGATGTAACTTGGTTGCTCTTTATGACCCTGGGACGATGAGACCTGCTGTCCTCCATCTCCCACAGGAGGGCCTCATTCCTCACATCTAGAAGACTGCTCTCTGGTTTGTCCCTAACCATTTTCCTGAGTTCACGCCTGAGTGCTGCTTCTCTTAAACCCTCAATAAACCGGTCTCTGAGCACAGTTTTCTCATTAGGTATTACATCTGTGGACTGTTTCACTACAGAGCTCAAAATCTGGGATAGTGCATGGGAGTAGTCACGGAGGTCTTCTCCATCAGTTTGGTTACGGTTGTAAAAGGTCTGCAAAAGCTGTGTGGAACTGCGCTTTTCCCCAAATGCATTGCTCAGGTAAGAGTATAAATCACTGGGCCCCACTGACTGACCCCTCATGCATAGTCGCACCTCTTCCAATGCAGGGCCATGCAATAGAGATAGTATATAGTCACATTGTTCTTCTGTTGTTTGCTCTCTGTATCTTAAAACCCTTTCAACCTCTTCAATAAACTCTTCGACAGATCTCCTGTCTGTACCACACTCCCCACTAAATGCTTGGATCTGGCGTTCTCTTGGAAAGTAGATGTATGAACGTGTGGGTGCACTGTTATCACTTGCTCTCTGAGCCCTTGCTTCACCATTTAACCTGGTGAGCTCATCTCGCAGTCTGGCAAGCTCTTGCATGGTGGTCTGCATTTCTTTTGTAGCACCTTCACCTATACCCATT